>NW_010327793.1:0-3555 GCF_000700745.2 Antrostomus carolinensis
GAGTCCTCCAGGTCTTCATCAGTTCTAGAATGCTGCCCCACTGGCACAAACCCAGCTATGACCCCTTCCCCCTTCAAATCTAGTCTAAAGCCCTCCAAATGAGCCCTGCTAATTCCTGCCCCAGCCTCCTTTTGCCCCTGTGAGATAAGCCTTCCCCACGTTTGACTGTCTGGACTGGGGTCTTAAAAACCCAGCCATTATCAAAGAATCCAAAGCCCTACCTAAAGCACCAGTCTTGTAGTCAATCATTCATGGCCTGAATTCTCCTATTCCATCCCACATCAGCACCCAAAAGTGGAAGGAGGGACGAGAAAATTACTTGTGCCCCAGACCCTTTCATCAAATGTCCCAAGGCCTTGAAATCTTTCTTCATTGCCCTCAGATTACGGGATGCAGCTTCTGCCCCACCTGTCTGGGAGATCAGTAGTGGGTCGTAGTCCGTCGGGTACACCAGGTTGGGAAGGGACCTGGTGATATCCCTGATCCGGGCTCCAGGTAGACTACATACTTCCCTATGATAAGGGTCAACTTTGCATATTTGGGCCTCTGTCCCTTGCTAAACTTACACTGTGGTTTTATTTTGCCATGTTTATTGAATTATTTTAAACAGACACAGGATAGTTAGAATATCTGTCCCACTTTTCTGGAATCTTTTGTCACGTCACAGAAATACCCTCCGCAGGAATTTAAATCATTCTCCTATTTGTTTAATATCCCTAATTATTAAAATTGTAATTGGTTTGGTTTTGGTTTTGTTGTTTGTTTTTTTTAATAAACACAAGTGAAACTCACCTTTCCTGGCATCCTTATTTATTCAATGACCTTCTGTAGCCAGCAGTTTCTCTGGGAAGGCCAATGAGGCACATTGCACCCTGCAAGGCCAGTCTTCTTCTAGATACATGCTGAAACGTGTCACTGGCGTCTGGTCATCATCAGTCTGTGTGCAGAACTGCAGTAACACCAGCACATATTCTTTGTTTTTACCACAGCAACCAGTTTAAGGGTCAACACTGCTCGTCTGACTTGAGGAAGGGGGAAAAACAACATTAAATATAACTTACTACATAACTGATTTTCTAGGTGATTCACCCTAATGAAAATGTTCAGAAAAAAAAAAAAAAAGTTTAACAAACAAAGATATATATTAGACATGTCTTTGCGGAACATCTATGCCTATTTCTGACTGTGATGGTACATAAATGAATAAGGTGCTTAGTGAAAATAATTTGCAAAATACTGTATATAGCTACATTATGTTGAACATTCCTTCCAAGAAAATTCAGTGTGAAGAAAGCTGGTGCTAGATACAGTTTTCACTAAACTGACAAAAAACCATCTATTTGGCTTGTATTTTGCAGCTCATATATCAGCTACAAGGTGGGAGAAATAAATACTTCATAAACTTTACTTAAGTTTAGCACTAGCTTGTTATAAAAGCATTGTCACTGTGTTATGTAGTCATCCACAGTGGTATATGCAGAGAACTTAAAATTAGGAAGCCAGAGATAAAAAAGTAAAGATGATTACTGTTAACAACCTTGTGAAATTGTGAATTATAGTACAAGTAGATGTGATCTTTTGATCACATAAGCATTTTATGGGAAAGAGGAACGTAAATAGAAATGTTGTATATTATTTTTTTTTTTTTGTGAATCATCTGTTTATTAATCCTGAGTCAGCCTGTCACTTTACAGAGTCACTTTGAACACACATGCAGTAGTTCTTGTTTCTGTGAAGAGAAAAAAAATCAAAAAGATTTTCTGAAACAATGAGACAAGCCTACTTCTGACATCTACAAGTGTTCAGCATTTGCAAAAAAAATCCATCTGTCTAAAGAAAACAGAAATCATTGTTCTTGGAACAATCATTGTCATTGTTTGTGCTCAACTGCATGTAGGAAGATAGTTTTTAGACTTATGCTAAATTGTTAAATTGAAGAATTTGCTGAAAATGCCTTACATAGAAAGTAATATGTTTTCATTCTGAGCATAGTAGAATTGGTGTGATTTTTCTGCATGTCTGCGTATCAAAGGAAAATGCTGTGAGTATAATCAAGACCTACATGCAGTAGTTTTTGATCTCATTAAAGCTTAAGTAAATAAAAATATTTCAAGAGTACTGCTTTCTAAATTGAGCTATAATAACCATGACAACTTCATTGCTTCTCTTCATATAGGAATGAAGGTTGATGTTCTCAATCAGAGAGACATTTTTCAAGAGCTTCTACTGCAACAAATGAAGTTCAAGATAGTATGCATTGACCCCTTTCATTTTTCCATAAGTACTCATTAGTGTGTTTAAATTTGAAATAGGTTAAAAAATTAATTAAAATACAAAGAAAAGTAACACAGACACCCAGTGAAAATTATAAGGAATTTGGTCAGCCCTGGAAACCTTTGAAAATACTGAGCTGGACAACAAGGCTGAAAGAAAGACTTGGGTCTTCACAGCAGTGACGATGAGGAAGAACTATCTTTCCTTGTCTACCAGCAGGAAGACCTTACATGTTAATTATCTGAGAATTTAAAGATTTAAGGATTTATCTAATTTCAGTGTGTTACTTTTTCAATGAAAGGTTAGTTTTATAAATTGGATGTCTTTGCTGTCTTCTGTTCACACTTGAACACTCAGTTCAGTACTTTTGAGCCAAGTGCATATTATTTTTGGTATGGTATTTTTCTTGAACTGAATTTATTTCAAATGTAGGATCAAGAGGAGCAGTGCTTATGGCACTGTATATGGAAGGGCCACAGGTTGAGTCTGAGAGCAAGATTTCTAGTTACCACAATGTTATTGACATCGCTTAACTTTAAGCTTACAAGACTGGAATCATGTATTGTCAGCATAATAAACACCATGATCCATGCAGTCTACATTTTTCAGGAACTAGATAGTTAGTGGCAAGATATAACACAACCATGGAAATACTACAGCATTAGAACATCACTGTCATGACAACTGAAGTGCAGATCAGATCACAAGATTTTGTAGCTGAGAAGCTTAAAGCAAAATCTTGATGATCAGTAATTAAGGAGAAGTCAAAACAAAGCAGGAAATAACAAAAAAATATCAAAATAATAAAGACATAATTTGTTTACAATGGCGAAAAAGTTATTGAGCAAAAGAGACTAGATATTTTTTTTAATTCTGAGAAATTATATATTAAAATATACACAATGTAGAATGAGGAGAGACTAAGAAATTTTTTAAAATATTCTTTATTCTAGTATCTAGATTTCACTTTTGGTACATATGTCTGGTATTGTACAGCTTGTTACAGTCTCTGCTCTTATCTTAAAGTTCATCTCCTCTGCTCCATTGGGGTGAAAACATAAAAGAATTAGAAAAAGTTGTCATAGTTTAGAAAGATCATCAGCCTACAACTCCCTGAAACAGTATTTAGTGTCAGAGACTGTAAAACTGAAAGACCTTCTGGATCACTGAGTTCTATTCTTTTTCTTTCTTCTGACACTGCATTACATAATTTCTCTTATAAATGGCTAGTGCTCTATCTTAAAAGTAGAAATATAATTTTTTTTCTGCTGCAACACTGAT
>NW_010327793.1:3582-4729 GCF_000700745.2 Antrostomus carolinensis
ATGGATCCTCTCTGCTTGAGCAAGTAAAAGCCTTTTTTACTGCCTTTGATTAAATTTATGCATCATCATTTTATATACTTCTGCTCTTTTGCTGGTATTAATTTAATTTACATCTAAATACAACATTAAATTTCATTGAATCATAGAATAGTTTAGGTTGGAAGGGACCTTAAAGATCATCTATTTCCTACCCGACTTCCATGATCAGAGACAACTTCCACTAGATCAGGTTGCTCAGAGCCTCATCCAACCTGGTCTTAAACACTCCCAAGGGAGGGGGCATCTACTACCTCTCTGAGCAACCTGTTCCAGTGTCTCACCACCCTCACAGTAAAGAATTTCTTCCTGATATGGACCCACTCTTCAAGCTTGTCAAGGTCCCTCTGGATGGCATGCCTTCCCTCAAGCAAATCAGCTGCATCACTCAGCTTGATGTCATCCATAAACTTGCTGAGGGTGCACTCAACCCCACTGTCTATATCATTGAAGAAGATATTAAATAGTTTTTGTCGTAGTATAGACCCTTGAGGGACATGACTTCTTGGTTTCCTCTTGGACATTGAACCAGTGACTGTAACTCTTTAGACATGACCTTCTAGCCAATTTCTTATCCATCTAAAAGTCCACCCCTCAGATCCATATCTCTCCAATTTAGCAGCAAGAATATTCCAGGGGATCATATCTAAGTTGTTACAGAAATTCAAGCAGATAACATCAGTAGCTCTTCCTTTGTCACACCATCATAGAAGACCACAAGATTAGTCAGGCATTATTTGCCCTTGGTGAAGCCATGCTGGCTCTCTCTAATCATCTCACTTTCTTCCATATGTTTTGACATGTCTTCCAGGAGGATCTGATCCACAATCTTACTGGGCACAGAGGTGAGACTGACTGGTTGGTATAGCTTGCAGGGTCCTCCTTATTACCCTTTTTTAACATGGGTGCGATAGTCCCTTTTCTTCAGTCACTGGGGACTTTGCCTGACTGACATGACTTTTCAGATATGGTGGAGAGTGGTTTAACAACTTCCCTCAGTACCCTGAGGTCCACCTCATTGCATCCCATGTATTTGTGTATGTTCAAGTTCTTCAGGTAGTCTCAAACCTGATCTTCACTTATGATGGGAAGGCCTTCAAGCCTTGAGGTT
>NW_010327793.1:4814-6896 GCF_000700745.2 Antrostomus carolinensis
AAATTGAAGTTAGAAATATGGTTGAGTACATGAGCTTTTTCTATGTGTTGTCAATACCTCTCCTGCCTTATTTTTTCTTTAATCTTTATTTTTCTGACCAACATACCTGTAGAGGCCTCTCTTATACTTCACATCACTTGCCAAATTCAGCTCCAGCTATGCCTTTCTAGACCAATACAAACCACAGCACTATGAGGGCTTCTGTGGGGAAAATTAACTCCATCTCAGCCAGATCCAATACAAATAGTTTGTTTTTTTTTGTGTTTGGTTTGGGGTTTGTTTTGTTTTGTTTTTTTGTTTAAGTGGATAGTTACTTTTCTACAAACAAGGAAATTGTTTTCTTGGTTAATAACAATAAACTAAAGCAGTGTCATGTAACCCAAATAGACCACTCTCAAATTACAGTAGTGTACTTTTAATTATATTACATTTCTCTTGACAGCTTTTCATGTACAAATGGACATGTTTCTAATTGTTCAGTTGCATGCTTAGAGCAAGACTAGCACTATAGATTTGGACTCTTATTAACTGCATTTCTCTTCAGCGGATTTATTTTACTATTTATTTTATGTTTAACTACAAATGACATTGCTATTACTTTTTCTACCTTTATATTAAGGATTATGCTTAACCTTTATGCTTTCACCTTATTTAAGGGTAAAAATAAATTTTATCCACTCTGTTTGCTTCCACAAGTAGCTTTCTGAAATGTTTGTCAAACAGATGGAATCTATTCATCTTTTCTCTCTTCCAAAAAAAGAGACATTTAGGTCTTAGCAGCTGTGTAACACAATAAATATTTAATCAAGACTTCTTTGTTTGGAAAATGCTGATTCATGAGAAGTAAATTCTTTTGTAAAAATCCATCCTCTTTGGTGAACTTACTGGTTACTCAGAACTGAATTTTTAACTAAATACGAGTCAATGGTGAAATGTTGAGGGTGCCAACATAGCTTCAAGACCTTTCTGTATTTGACTGACACCTTGATGTGGAATGATGAATTCTCACTTCTGAATGCTAGCATAGACAAACAAAGACATAAGCAATTACATACTCTTTTTTTTTTTTTTTTTAAAGAAGATGATGAAAATAACCTCAAAAATTTTATGTAACCAAAAATCATCTTGGAATCCACAAATAAAAGTACTCTGATTACTGTGACTGTCTATACAAGGTAGAGATAAACAAAGTGAAGAACTGGCTTCCCATCAATTTAGTGTCAATAAGATATGTTAGCATGATCAAGAAAATAGTCTTCTGAATAGACATATAGTCACACTACACAAACACAAACTGATAAGTGCAGGAAAATGGATCAAAAAAGGTCAGGAAGTATTCAGTATTTTTTTTTTTTTCCTCTGAAAATGTCAATTTGTCAAAACTAAAATACTTTGTGATAGATTTATTTTTGTGAATTTTCCATTTCAGTTTTGTTCCTAAGTTAGTTTTGACATGCTGAAACATCACATCTTACCTGCTTGATAAAGTGTGATATAGAAACAGTTTTGGTTTTGAGTCATATGACTATTTAAGAATATATGTTATTTTTAGTGAAGATGAAAAAAATTAAAATCAATTAAGTTGCTTTGAAATTAATAAAGTAAATGGTTTAATTTATCTGATGAGGTGAGGGAAGCTGTTCCACAAAAAAGTGGAATTGAATTGTGACTTGAATCATAATGGAAAAAAATTTTGTTAGATGGATTCACCTTTACTTTAGTCTATGATGAACGAGATTATGATTCTCAGAATTGCCACTTGATGTGATTGCTGTCTTAGATTTGGATTAAATATAGAGTAGAGAACTTACACAATTTGTAGTTCAATTAGTTGATTTATTTATGTATTGATATACTGACTTTTTAAAAAAGGGGTAAATGAGTCGAGGTCACCGTTTACTACAACCAATAAATCTATGAGCTTTGTAAATAATGAAAGAGATGTACACATGCAATTTTTCTTTTAGTGCCTACTCACTGTGCTCTAATAATTACTTTTCAACACCTTTTCCAGGTCTGTACAGCCCATACATGTTTCCAGGATTTAAGCTTACTAACATAGAATCATAGAATCATAGAATG
>NW_010327794.1:0-7871 GCF_000700745.2 Antrostomus carolinensis
AAGAGGTGAGAGCCGCTCCCTCCCTGCAGCGGGGCGGGGGAAGGGGCACGGCGAGGGGCCGATCCGCAGCTCCTTAGGCAAAACTTCCCGCTGCAGCAGGACCGAGTTCCCAGCCGACAGCAATTTCCCGCTCTCTAATGAGTCGCCTCTGCTAATAAATGATGCCTCTGCTCCGGCTCCTCAGCGGTTTGCAGCTGAGTCCGAGAGAATTTGATCCTTTATTCGAAGATAGGTTTTAATAAAACCGCTGTAACGTCGGCATTTTATTGGGAGGTTGTTGTTTCCAAATTAATACTTAATCTATGAAAAATGTCTGTCCTACCGAACTAGATTCACCTCCATGCACTCCTTTCTTCACTTACATGCATTTTTACAACTAGAACCTAGCTCTGCATTTCCCTGAATCATCAGACCATTAATTTGCTGGGGAGCTAGCTGTTTCACCCAGATGGATATAATTCTGAATAAACTCAGAAGAAATGCAAAAACATATGCTTTTCTGTCATTTTCTTCCCCCCGCCCTTTTTTTTTTTTTTTCTTTTTTTTTTTTTTTTTTTTTTTTTTTTTTTTTTCCTTTCCTCCTTAGTTGGTCTGTGTTGAGCAATGCCATCAGGAACTTCATTATCTAAAAGGCAGACCAAGAGGGCAGGGGCTTTGGGAATAGTTCCCTTTTATTCTGAAACTTTCCAAACTTAGAGCAGGGTTGAACATGTCCTCAAATCTGCACCTTCCAGGAGGAAATGAATGATGTGCCAGACACTTCACATCTAGTCAAAAATATAAACCAAATGCTGTAAGGTTCGGAATTCTTTCTCAGGCCCATTTTATGTGCCTGTTTTACAGCCAGAATGTAAAATGGTCACCTCAGAGGTTGATAAAAACCCTACGCAGATGTTACTGTGTACCTCTTCCTCCACTTTATTTCACGTAGATTTTACTGGCAATTCATAGCAAAAAAAATGGACAGCCACACCAACAGGATACCTTTACAGGTTGCAGGCCAGACAAGCACAAACACCTCACATGTTAGAAATAATCTTGGACTAGGTGCAATATTTCCGAAAGAAGAACATTTTTTTCCTCCAAATAGGTATTATTTTACACTTAAAATTTCACCTTTCTTTGATTTTCTTGAATGGTGAAAATTTATACCCCAGTCAGCATAAAGCACTGTAACAGAGGGTGGTTGCAGTGGAATTTTAGGTTTTAAGGTATTTTACCTTTTGAAAAAAAAAAAAAAAAATCCTAACAGAGCAAGTGTAGTTTCTGCTTGATGTCTGAAAGAAATATCATCTAGGAAATGCCTTGAAAATATTCATCTGCTAAATAATGTGAGTGCTGAATAGAAATGTATTTCCCCCAGCTCTGCAATACAAATCAAGAAACATTGCAAATATCATATGATTGATAAATCAAGAATTTGTAAATGCAATGCCAGCATCACAGCACTCAAGATATTTTTTTTTTGTATTTATAAAAATACATGTTTACTTATTCCAGTTTGGGGTTTCCTTGTCTTAACTTTATGATTACTGAAAGCTCTTGAACTCTTAGACTTTTGATTACTGGTTTGTTTGGTTTAGGAAGTGGGATTATAATACAGGCAGTTACACACCTAATGCAAGTACCTATGTTTAAATCAAAATCAGTATCTTTCATGCAGATGAGTGAAGCAGGTTTTTTGCTTACGGCAATTTCAGTGTCAGACATATTTTTTTATCATTTAGATTTAGTTATTTATTTTTGTTTACCATTACTGCTTGCAGCAGGATTTTCACTGAGGTAAATATCCCTAATTCAAACCTTTAGAATTGTCTGGCTAGCTTGTTTAAAATATTTGGGATATTTTTAAAAAACTAAAAGAAAAAAAAATAGTGCTGGATTAGTTTTTTGCTTTGAGTTGTTTAGTCTGCATGTTTACTCAATCTACAATATGGTTCATGCTTCCACAAACATTTTGAATCATATAGCAAATTGTTGAATGTTCCCATAAGGAGCAATGGACAAAGGCTACCAGGAAGTGTAACTACCTTAAACTGGTGAAACACATGGGGACTGAAATAAGGAACTGAACCAAACCACATTGAAATCAATGGGAGACTCCTGTTGAGTTGGAACAGGCTTCAGGCACAGTATAACTGACTGTACAGGTACAGCACTTTTCATCTCTTTCCAGTTTTGCTTTGGTTTCCAGCACATTATTTACAGGTAATATTTTTGAGCTATATTAAAACTTATTGATTCATGTCTGGCATAAAAAGACCTGTGTTTGGATGTAAGCGCCGATAGGAAGGCTGGACTGCTATTGCAGAGCCGATGGAAATGATATGCAAGGTTCACCTTATATGAGCAATGATTGTTTTTAGCATATTTTTTAAACTCTCGTTCTTTTAGATAAAGGTATATTTTTGTGCAAACACAGCAACTATTTAAAAGATTTGGTCAAGTCCTTTCCAGCAAACCATTTTTTTTCGGCCACATGACTAGAAGTTGAAAATTGACCAGATTACCAAATCTATATTCTTCTTTGCCAAGAAGTAACAGCAAAGAGGGGATCACCCCCTCCACCTCCCCCAACCTTAGCACTTTCCTACAAATATCACATAATAATTAATTTCCTGCTAATATTGGAACTTGACTGTGAAAATGCTGTTTTCTGCTAGGATAATTCAGATGCAGTAAACACTGCTACAGCAAATGGAGTGCTTCTGTTGGGATATGCTATAAATGGGTTTTAGTCTGTTCCCACTGGAGCCATAAGTTTAGGATCAGATCCTGCTTAATATCATATTTCTCCTTCTCATGATACTTAGTGGCTGTAGCAAAAAACACAGCTATTTAAAAAACCCCACCCCTTAAAAAATATATGGACTTGCTTGTCTAGAAAATCTCAGTATCACTGGGATTTTTAATTTTCTCCTCTCATTTGCAAAGGACCTAGAGACTCCTTTACAAACTTAGCTTCATATTAGATACTCTCTCCTTTTGAGATCTATTGTGTACTGAAGAATAGCACATTTAATTAAAAAGTCCTAACAACATAAAATTGTGCAGTGTTGTCAGTAGTGGCAGAGAAAGAGCCAAATTCTTCCTTTCTTAATCTGGCAAAATTCCCATTGACATCAGTGCTGTGTTCTTTACGAAGCTCGGACATGTATTTTAAGACCCCTCCAATTACAAGGAATTTGTTTGACTGTTGCAGCAGTGGTTGTCTGCTCGCTGACAGTAGCAATCAGAAAGCTGCATGCTCCTAGTTTTTCTCATCATAAACTAGGAAATGTTAAGAAGAAATCCTAAATGTTTCAAAAAGCTGTAAACAACTCACTTCTGATATGAAAGCTATGCAAGAACGATCTGGCTGTCCTCTTCCAAGACAGGACTTTGAGTTAAGCTATAGGCAAAGTCCTCAAGTCTTTTAACTTTTCCCCAGCCAAAGCTGTCACTAGTTAAAATACTGTTTTTACCTGTAGAAGTACAATGAAAGGGCTTTGCAATCCAGATCTGTTTATACTCTGTAAGTCTAGTACAGCAACAAAATTTCCTCTCTGACATGCCCAAATAAACAATGAGCCTATTTCAAGTTCCACTCAATAAGTGTGTTAAATGCATAAAGTATTTTGAGTAAATGCCATGCAGCTGTTTGGTAGCTTGCAATTACTGCGGTATTGTGTCTGCCTGCATTTTGTGTACTGCTATAAATCCAGCAAGTGGACACTGCCATTTCTGACACATAGTGTTGGATTTTCTGTACGTATATAGGATTTCTTCCAAGTGGATGAAAATAATGAAACATTATAAATATTAGATAGTCTCGCTCCAGTGTGTGGTGCTGTAAATCTCTGGAGATTTACAAAGAGACAGTGACAACATGAATGAAATTACACATGATACTATTTTATGAGCTAATTCTATAAAGCAGCATCTCAGCTCAGCACTGACAATAATTTTTCACGGCAACTTTCGGAATATCCCATGGAACCTTTTAATAGATTAATTATTTGTTCATCCCAAAATAAATTTGCATGTGGCTAGAATTAAACAAAAAACCCACCACTGCTTCAGGAGGAGTTTTGCCTGAGAAGGAGCTCAGGATAGAACCAGTTATTTCAGGACTCAGATTAAAATACCGGAATACGGTGATATCTGCCAGGAGGCTCTGCTCCGGCTGTGCACCGCAACCGTACGTGCCCTGCAAAGCCTTTGTACTGCCCTCTGATCTGTAGAGGTTCCAGGCTGGCGAGGGAGAAATATTTCTTCTCTGAACATTAGTTCAACAGGTGACTTTGAAATGACCTATGAATTCTTCCACTTTTGTCGAGCTGAGATCAATAGCTAGCATGGTTCTAGGAAAATACACACAGGTATTTTCTCAAGGCATGCTAATTTAAAAAATAAGACATGGAAAAACACTTGTAGTGTTAGAGGATTCAAAGAATTCTCAGAAAAAAACAACTCTGGAATTGTTATAGCAGCTGTTATAATCTATTATGTAAATCATATGGGAATCAAAACAAAATATTTTGTGAGATAGTTTTTGTCAAATAATAAATATGCTATCATTTAGACTTAATGTTTTTCCAGAGGTGTTATTGTTATCTGATGAAAGTGAAACCTTAGAGTACTCCTTATTTTGACTGATGAGGATTTAATATTTATTTATAGCCCTGCCAATGATAACACATATATATCTGTTCAAGAGAACATATGTTTCTCAAAATTGGGTGTTGGAACTCATGCTGTTGATCCGTACCAAGTTATATTTGCCTTCTTGGTGTCACCTAGATATTCTCACCAAATTTAATCAGAGATACTAAAACATAAAAAATGTGGAAACCGCCCCCCCCAAAAGACCAGCAGAAGCTGTGTCTTTGGTCAGATTATTATTTAATTTAATGTCAATTTATAACACCATAGGTGTCTCTGCAGAAACCCAGAGGTTACTCTTCATTGCCCAAATGTTGTAAACTGGCGTTTATAACAACAAGAATCAGGCCCTTTAATTCATTTTTTCCCGTCTACATGGGATATTTGTTGCTGCTGATGCAACATGTCAGTTCATCAGCCCGTTGACTAAAGTACAGTACGATTTCACTAATGACTGGGATGCATACTGCAGATTACCACATTTTGCAAATTAGCAAGTAATCAAACAAACACCATAAAAATCAAGGATACTGCATAATGAAATATACTTTATTCATTTATTTTTACAACCATATATTAGTTTTAATTATTTGTGTTAATAATTCATTGGGTGCTAGCATGTGGAGCTATGGAATTTGATTTTTTTTTTTTTTAGTGATGTTTTAGTAACCAAAGCCTCCATCACAGCCCTCTGATATTCAATCCTTTGTGGGAAGATGTGTGAGCGCTTTCTTTCTTGAGTGAGGGACCTAGTTTCAGAGACAACCCTTCAGAAGGTCCTAGAGTCCTTGGGTCCAGCCTGGTGGAGATGCTGGGGGGGAATGGCTGTCACCTTGGGGAGGTTGCTTTGTGTTGACTTCCAAAGAGCTGATAAAGAGAGAGAAACTCATCCCTGGCAGGTTAGAACAGGAACCTTAGTTCGGTGCTCTTGGCCACTCACTGGGGGAAACCCCTCTCTCCTGCTCCTTCACCCCCTTCCTTTCTCCTCCTTTCCCAGTCTGTAGAGCAAGCCTAGATCTGTATCCTTCACCCTTCTTGTTTCTGGTGTAATGTCTAGTAATGAATCAGGGAGTGAAAGCTTCTCTACCAGGCGGCTGTTGCCCGCAAGGAGGGCAGTGCTCGCTGCCTAATGTGCATCTGGGTTCCCCTCCGAGACCTCCACCTCCAGCACCAGTTACTGCCTGCTGCCCAGCTGGGCAGAAATAATTTGTTTCATGTCTGTGTGATGAACTTCTGTCTCTTGTGAGCTCCGTTTGGACTTCTGACATGGAGGAGAATATTCCCTCGGGGTCTTGCCATTCCTTTAAGAAATGTACTGGTTTTTGAAAGTGTCACAGTAAATATTGTGCATATGTATAAAATACATGTATAAAAGATTGTGCAATGCCCATGTTCTTTTTTTTTTCCTGACTGTACATTTACTTTTCTCTTCCATATGCTAACTCATAATCTGGCAGTTCCATAAACTTTTAGTTGCTAAAACCATTTCTCTTTTTTCCTTATATTTAAGTTTGATCCATGAATGGCCTGTCAAAATTTTGTATTATTGTAAGCTGAAGTTTGGATGGTAGCAGCGACAGGCCACTAACCATAATTGTGTTGCTGTTACCACTGTAACAAATTTTTGTCATTTAGCTATTTGGAAGCTTGGGAAGTGCATAAAGGCAAATGCGGTACTGATGAATATCTATTATATTGCTGTGGGATCTTAGGTTTAACCATGTTTACATCAATTCTGCAAAACTGTCCTTAAAATTTAGCAGAGTGGATTATATTTGAAAATGGGAGACAAGAGTGAAAAATCTTGCTGGAAAAATATTTATGACTGTGGAATATACTTATTCATATCATTTTAATAGTAACAATGTTAGGGATAGTCTTCTTGCAAAGACTGGAGTAGGAGACAGACGCTTGGTCTGACCTTAAGTCAGTGCACCAGTGTTTGACAAGATGCTAAGCACCATGTGAAGTATATAGATTTTCCTTATTTGACAGTATTCAACTGATAGAAGGTTTATGCCCCAAATATCTGTGTTTCTTGGTGACCTTATGAGAGAAAGGAAAGTTTTAGCCCCCTCATAGTCTCAGCAGGAGCAAGCCTGTTCCTGTGTCACACCGTCAGGGTAAATGAAGGCTGTGTCCTGCACTGCCTATGGGGCTGGTGGGATATTATTAACCTACTTGAAACATGATTTTAATGTGTACAGAACATGCTAACAATTTCAATTTATTGGCAGGTTATTGATTTTTTCTTTTTTTTTTTCAGATTGAATTTAATATAGGCAATAGAAAATTGATAGGCATGAGTCATAATGTTTCGCTCCTTTACATCATGATTGCCTTTTTGAAATAGTCATAATCTAGAAACTATTTTTTTTCCTCATCTTGATAATATAATGTGCATTCAAAACTTGAGATAATGAACTATACTTTAGATAATTATATTTTTCTTAGATGCAGAGTAGCCAGAATTTATCACATATGGAGGACCAATGTTAGAATCGATCTCGATTTTTTGATTTCCAGGTTAGTAAGAACTGCAGTTATCTAACAACAAGTGAGTCACTACTAATGGTTGAGTATGAACCATAAAGAAATTGTGAAGTGTTGCAATAAAAAGAGCATTCTCTTAATGTGTTGAGTCTGACTGTCCATCAGTGCAGCTGCGGACAAACTAGTCTGGTCAGACTTAACCCTTCGGCATCGATGCACTTATGTCAAGAATGACAAAAGTAGAACCATTTTGGAGGTTCAAGCTGGAGCTAAATAGAGCCCAGATCATCTCATGACTCCTGCAAACAAACAGCTGACTTTCACCCATTCAAACCTAGCTAATGGTTGTGCTTTTTTCCTTGGTCAGTGAGTGCGTGCAAAATATGACTATTTTTAAATAAAAAAACCTCAGACAGTTACATGAGAACATCTCTCAAGGTCATAAAGTATGTGTGACAAAGAAAAAAGGATATTAATTTGACCATAATTTGTGCGAGGGCTTTCAACAAGGCAGTGGAATGCATATTTTTAAGATTTTTTTTCTCTAGTAATTTAATTTCTCAGGAAATGCTGCCATTAATATTTTATTTTGAGCACTGGGGTGCAAATGGTATTACCCATGTTTCTCTTTGCTCCTGACAGTACACTCGACACCAAACACTTGTTCCAGTTGCATATTTGTCCCCTGGTAAACACAAAATCTTTTTTTTTTCTTTCTCTCTCTTCTGCCCACC
>NW_010327795.1:0-10663 GCF_000700745.2 Antrostomus carolinensis
GGTGGGTCGGTTTGTGGTTGAAGCATCAGTTCCCTCGGAAAGTCCAAGACCCACTAGGCCCCGGTGCTGAGTGCGAGGATATTTGTTAGCAGCCACGCGGCACTCGCACTGTGCCGAGTCCGGCTCTGGGCTCCCCAGTGCCAGAGACACGCACACACTGGTGAGGGCCCAGCAAAGGGCCATGGAGACGATGCAGGGCATCGCTCCTGTATAAGTCTGGGAGCGCCGGGACCGTCTGGCCTGGAGACAGAGTGGGAGGGAGGGTACAGAGAAAATGGCGCCAGTCTCTTTCCTGTGGTGTTGAGTGACGGGCAGAGGCAGCTGGCACAGACTGGAGCAGGAGGTTCTCTCTGGACAGCAGTTAACCCTTTGTCACTGTGTGGGGGACCAAGCACTAGCACAGGTTGCCCAGGGAGGTTGTGGAGTCTCCATCCTTGGAGATACTCCAAAAGCCATCTGGGCATGGTCCTGGGCACAGCACAGATTATCTCCAGAACTCCCTTCCAACCCCAACCATGCTGTGACTCTGTGACACAGCTGGCTTCCAGTTCCTGCTCTTGAGCCCTTTCTACAACTCACCCTGTGAATCCTGGAATTGTCACCCTGGTGCCATCAAGATTTCAGAGTTTAGAAAACACTCCAAATGTATCAGACCACTACCTATGGCCATTTAAGATAAAAAGATGATTTCCTTGAAAGCACAAATTCAGACCTGAACTTTTCATTTTATATATTTCTGTCTTAATTTTTAGGAACTTTTGTGTGTTAATTAAAAGCAACACAGCAACTAAAACCACCCCAAACAATTTCAAGCTACCTTTCATTCATATGGTACCATACAATTAATCCAAGAAGAAAACAGAATCAATTTTTCCTACACTTTTGGTTACAAACTTCCACCCTGCCTGCCCCAGGTCTGCAGTCATGAAAGTCAGGGAAAAACTAAAGCAAAGAAACCTCAGGCTTTCTCCTCCCCTCTCAAAGGCATCATCTAACAGGTAAGTAATTTATTCTAGTACTTCCCAACTTTATTCTAGTTCATTAATCTCAGTTGAAGCTGACTAATCCCATGCATCATGTAAAACTGCCGCAACATTTTCTGAGTACAAGATGCATTTTATCCTTGCCCCCCTTAAAAAGAGGCAAAAGGGAAGCAGGGAAAAAAAACAACAACCAAACACCCAAAATAGTTCAGTATTTTCTGTGCTTAGAAAGTTTTAATACAGCATTTACCAATTTCCATATCCAGTCTTGGTGGGAGATGTTAGAAACACAACCAGGAACTAACAGTATCTAAGGGATGAAGTGTGAAATTTAAATCACCTTGTTCTTTGATGTAGTGAAGGCTGCAACATCCAGAAAAGCAGTCAGCTAAACGACTGTGAAAATGACTTGTCACACAAAACAATTTGGTGGGTTGTGTTTTTAGGAGTTTCCTAAAAATTTGGTGGGTTTGTTGTTGTTGTTTGGTGGTTGGTTTCTCTTTTTATTGAACAGCAATTCAAAAGCACACAAACCTTTAAAAGGTAAAAGAAATCCTCTTCAACTGTCTCTAAGTAATCCCCAGTTTTAAAGCAATTTCAAAGAAGTTTTTCGGGTACTGGGAATCTTCCGATAAAGCACATAACATTTTAACAGTGTCAACATTCTGTGCCTGAACTAGTTCTCCGCTGCCTCACCATTCATACTTTATGGACTCTTCACTGTAAAGATCAAACCATGAGCTTGCAGACAGACTGCTTCACCGAAGCATTGCAGCAGTTATTTGGATCTCATGAAAAAAGCTCATCTAAAGTAAGACCGGTGTTGGTTCTTCTTTCTACTGAACTTGAAGAAGAAAAAATTGTTCATTAACACATTCCTTATTAACTAGCAAGACATGTATAAATCACTTCTAAAATAAATTGAACTGTCTGCTACTACCTTTCCTAATTGGATTTAATAGCAATGATTTCACAAGTCCAGAAAGAGTAGCAAGAGAGTTTGGGAAGAAGATACAAAAGCTATTAAACATTGTACTAAGTAGTGGTAATTGTGAAATTTTATTTTCTTTTTTGAAGTCACAGAAGAGGGTAGAAAATAGAGACAAAAGTGTTGGATGTAAATAATCAACCATAGATGTAGAATAATTGAACAAGATAAAAAACTAGCTTAAATTAATATATTTTATACGAGAAAACAACTGGTACGAAGGCTGAATTAGAACCATGAATTTCAAGGACAGGCACAAATTTCCTTAGTCTTTCAAAAAACCCAATCCTGAAAAGAATATTTAGTTTGGAATGGTGTTAATCCTGGACAATGGTAGCCTCTAAATGCACTTAATGCTCTCCTAATTTCTGGCATGAAATAGCTGAAACAAGGAATTTGGAAAATGCACATTGGAGGTATTCCACCATTCTCACGATGCTATTTAAAAAACAAGTCAATTTATTAATCATCCGATCTTACTTTTACCACCTACTCAACCCTAACTTTGAGCTCTTCAATCACAATTTGATTCAAGGTTTTAGTAACAAGTTCAAAGTTTTTCTGGAACATGAACATTTTACTTTATATTAAAGTACACTGTACTAGAAGGTTCATTCAAATCTAGGCAATTTCACTTGCATTCCTATGGCTTTTGAGGAAAAAAGCAAGTAGTTTTACTGTATGTACACAATATTGAACATCAAGATTTAAATTAATTATTTATTAATAACCTACATTCACTGTGGATTTCTAAGATTTACATCCAAAAAGCATAGTTTATTTACATGCTGTTGACATTTTAAAGTAAATGAAATAAAATCTTAGCTGTTTCAGAATTACAATCTATCCCAAATTAGACAGATACATTTAACACCACAAAATGTTTTAAACATATACAATAAAAAACAGCTGCATGTGCCGATTATGCTTACTGTCTAAGAATGTAAAATTGCATTGATAACTGCACTAACTACATTTAGACTTAAAACATTTAAAACCTGATAATGAAATCTAAAGGGTTGTTTTTTTAAAGAAAATCCAACAAGCTAATATGCCTTAATATTAATTTAAGTACAGGTTGGTTAGTGGTCAATAAAATAAAATAATAATAAAAAAAAAACCAAACTCAACAATGCATTTTTTCTGCAGCTCCGAAAGAACAGATCGCTATGAAACTGTTGCACTTCACTTTGATAAATGCCAGGCTTGCCAGCCACAGTAAGGCTTATTTCAAAGTGTCCTTCCCCACACGCTGTACCTAATCAAATAACGAGTGTCTTTGGCCAGTTCCTGTGAGGGTTTCTACATTTCCGTAAGCATGCGTTTGCTTAAGTATGCATCTGGGATCTTTGTGGTTTCCCACCTCAAACATACATATATAGGTGTTTTAATAGCTAGATCAGAGTTAAAAAAAAAAAAAAAAAAAAAAAAAACAAAAAAAACCAAAAACCCAATCAAAAACCCCAAACATGAAGAGGCATAGAAAGTTAGAAATACTGGCCAGAAAACATTCAACGTCTAATGAGAAGTTTTAGATCAACCCCAAAGGCCTTTTAAAAATCAGCACAGCTCTGGAGCAGCATTGACTGTATTGCTTAAACACCATGTACCTTACATTTTATAAAAAAATACAATAAACTGTTGCACTAACAGGTACACTTTACTGCACTGCAGGATGGAAAAAGTAACCATGCCGATAAAGGCTGGGGAAGAGAAGCATCGTGCACAGAGTTATTCCATTTTGTAGCAGCCATTTTGTTTCTGCACCTGGAAACATTATATTCCTTTTTGACTGAAATAACTTTCCCTTCCCTCCTTGTATCCTTCAGAAACTGTGCTTGACCAAGAACGTCTCCCGAGAGGGGTTGGGAAAGGCCAGGATTTTCCCATGGCTTTGTCCTTCTCATGCAGATGGCTGGCAATGTAGTAGTGGGTCCTTCCAGGCTGAAAGCAGCAAACTGCAGCTTCTCAGCCTCTGCAGGCAGCCTTGCCCCGCAGACTCTCCAACAGGTCGCGTTTAACTGAATTAACATTCCCTGGGATCCAGAAATTCTTCTCTCAAATGACCACTAATGCCATTCAGCAAAATAAACACATGAGTATCTGTAGCTCTGAAACAAAGTCACTCCTGCATTTTGTAGGGACTGATCTTTGCCATTTAAGCTGAGAGCTTTGCATTAGAGCTTGAAACCCAGCTGCACCACATGGCAATGTATTCAAGTCTACTTCCGCCACATCAGCCTTAGGATTTGAAAACTAGATCTGCATTACTACTACTTCACCTCCTTTACCACTAAGACAACATCAAATCAACACCCAGCATAAGCTTTTCTCCTGGGTTTAGGATCTTTCTTTTTCTAAGGCACATGAATGAAAAAGCACATAAGGTTCATTTATTATTATGGAAATAAAATCAATGATGTGGCAAATGTGTTTGTAAGTAAAAGAAAAATGTGATACCTGCTAATTAGGTGACACATTTCACTATCCAATATAGCACTACTCAATGTTCGGGTTGTTTTCTTTTTTCCAAAATGCAACAAGTTTCTACAACTTGGTCTGTTATGATGGGCTATATCAGAGGGTTTTTTTTTTTTTAATGTTTTACAGAAATTACCTTTAAAAAAAAAACCCAAAAACAAAAAACCAATGAAGGTAAACAGCCACAAGTTTTGTCATTCATTAACATAAAGCAGCAAATACACTGAAGAACATTCTGCTGTTAATACATAGCAAATGGAACTTTTTATAGTTTTTAAGACGGTGTGTTTTATCCCTTTGATTCTGGAATATAAGTAGACTAATTTTAAATAAAAAAAGAGCAAGTGTATACAAACTAAGAGAAAACTGCAGGAGTTAGAATATACATGACTTAATGCAGTGATACTATACTTCCTCCCTAGAAACATACAAGATTTTGAAAGTCATCCTCTGTGGAAATAAACTCTTCCAAACTACTGAAAAAAAAAAAAAAAAATGAAACATTCAATACACTGCTAAAGTTTTCATAGGTGATCAAGAAGATGTTGACTCAGTTTCTTCTCTGTTTGACAAACCTTGCTCTGGTTCACTGTTCAGAAGAGTTCTCATCCCAACAACAGGAGATTGCTTGGCACCAATAAGGCAAATTACTTGGTACAGTTTTTACTAAGGTTAAATAAACCCATGATGTCAACCATTGCTTTTTGGATGTTTTTTCCAAAACGATGAGAATCCTTTAAAAACAAACAAAAAACAGAACCAAAGAATTGTACTGTCAAGAGTTACCTTGTAGGCAAAAGAAGGAACCTTTTAACATTTTGTAAGTTTGGTGCTTACGGAATTAGGTATTTTACCATAAAATGGGGAATTTCAACACGGTTCTAGAAAAGGCAAGGGAATCTTTGGCAGCAGGCTGGCCAACTTGGGGAAGTTAAACTGGAGGACTCCTGGGGGTGGGGAAGTGGTCCAAAATGGCAGTGCTCGTGCCATCGTATCCACCTGGGGAATAAGCCAGGCCAACCAGAGCAGCAGCAAGTGTTCCTTAGCTGCCTCCCATGATGAGAACCAGAAGGCCAGCCACCTCAAGGATGTGCATGGCTATGGTGGATCCTCTTGCACCCTTCCAGAAAAACCTGCATGCTCAGTTACCTCTCTGAATTCCCTCGACACCAACACATGCAGCATGGGGAATAAACAGGAAGAACTAGAGATCTGTGTGCAATCATGATCTCATTGCAGTTACAGAGACATGGTGGGATGGCTCACATGACTGCAATATTGCCATGGATGGCTATGCACTATTTAGGAAAGACAGGCCAGCAAGGCAAGGTGGTGGAGTTGCTCTTTATGTGAGAGAGCAACAGCAACGTCTTAAGCTCTACCCAGGAGTGGATGAAGAACGAAGAGAGCCCATGGGTAAAAATGAAGGGGCAGGCTAATATGGGTGATGCTGTTGTGGGTGTTTACTACAGGCCACTTGATCAGGATGAGAAAGTTGATGAGGCCTTCTACAGACAGCTGGAAATAGCCTCACAATCACAGGCCCTGGTTTTCATGGGAGATTTCAACCACCCTGATATTTGCTGGAAAGACAACACAGCTAGGCACACACAGTCCAGGAGACTCCTGCAGAGCACTGATGATAACTTTTTGACCCAGGTGGTGGAAGAGTCAATGAGAAGAGCTGTGTTGCTGGACCTTGTACTAACGAAACAGAGGAGGACTGGTTTGGGATGTGAAAGCTGGGAGCAGCCTTGGCTGCAGTGACCATGAGATGGTGGAGCTGAGGATCCTGCGTGAAAGAAGCAGGGCAATAAGTAGGATTACAACCCTGGACTTCAAGAGAGGTAACTTTAGCCTGTTCAAAGATCTACTTGGAGGAATCCCTTGAGTTAGGGCTCTAGAAGGTGGTGGTGGGGGGGGTCCAAGAAAGCCAGTTAATATTCAAGCACCACTTCCTCCAAGCTCAGGATCAATGCATCTCCATGAGAAAGAAATCAAGCAAAGGAGGCAGGAGGCCTGCATGGTTGAGCAAGGAGCTTCTGGAAAAACTCAAATGGAAGAAATTTACAGAATGTGGAAAAAGGGATTGGCCAGTTGGGAGGAACATAGGAATGTTGTCAGAGTATGCAAGGATGCAACAAGGAAGGCTTAAGGCTCACTTAGAATTAAATCTGGCAAGGGATATCAAGGACAACATGAAGGGCTTCTTCAAGTACATCAGTAGCAAAAGGAAGACTGGGAAAACACGGGCCCACTGCTGAATGAGGGGTGTGTCCTGGTGACGGCTTCAGTCTTTACTGCTAAGGCCAGCCCTCACGAATCCCAGGCCCTGGAGGTAAAAAGGAAAGTCTGGAGAAAGAAAGACTTTCTCTTGGTCAACGAGAATCAGTTTAGAGATCATTTAGGCAAACCTGACAGCCACAGATCCACGGGCTCCAATGGGATGCACCCACAAATGCTGACAGGGCTGGCAGATTTAATTGCTAAGCCACTCTTCATTATCTCTGAAAGATCCTCGAGAACAGGAGAGGTGCCTGAGGATGAAGAAAAGCCAGTGTAACTCTAGTCTTCAAAAAGGGCAAGAAGGAGCACCCAGGAAACTACAGGCCAGTCAGCCTCACCTCCATCCCTGGAAAGGTGATGGAACAGTTAATTCTCAATGTCATCTTTAAGTATCTGGAGGAAAAGAAGGTTATCAGGAGTAGTCACATGGACTCAGCAAGGGGAAATCATGCTTGAACAATCTGATGGCCTTCCGTGATGGGACAACTGGCTGGGTAGATGAGGGGGGACCAGTTGGTGTTGTCTACCTTGACTTCATCAAGGCTTTTGGCACTGTCTCCCATAGCATCCTCATAGGGAAGTTTAGGAAGTGTGGGTTAGTTGCGGGGACAGTGCGGTGGATTGAGAACTGGCTTGATAGCAGATCTCAGGGGGTTGTGGTCAGCAGTGCAGAGTCTAGTTGGAAGCCTGTAGATAGCAGTGTTCTCCAGGGGTCAGTGCTGGGTCCAGTCTTGTTCAACATACTCATCAACAAGCAGGATGAAGGGCCTGAGTGTACCTTCAGCCAGTTTGCTGATGATACAAAACTGGGAGGAATGGCTGATACACCAGAAAGCTGTGCTGCCATTCCATGAGATCTGGACAGGCTGGAGAGCTGCTGAGCAGGAAGGAACCTGATGAAGTTCAATAAGGGCAAGTGTAGAGTCCTGCACCTGGGGAGCAATAACCCCAGGCAGCAGAACAGGTTGAGAGCTGACCTGCTGGAAAGCAGCTCTGCAGAGAAGGACCTGGGAGTACTGTCAGACAGCAGGTTAACCATGAGCCAGCAATGTGTCCCATGGCCAAGAAGGCCAGTGGTCTCCTGAGGGGCATGAAGAAGAATGTGGCCAGCAGGTCAAGGGAGGCAATAACCCCAGGCAGCAGAACAGGTTGAGAGCTGACCTGCTGGAAAGCAGCTCTGCAGAGAAGGACCTGGGAGTACTGTCAGACAGCAGGTTAACCATGAGCCAGCAATGTGTCCCATGGCCAAGAAGGCCAGTGGTCTCCTGAGGGGCATGAAGAAGAATGTGGCCAGCAGGTCAAGGGAGGTTCTCCTCCCTCTCTGCTGTGCCCCAGTGAGGCCACATCTGGAGTGCTGTGTCCAGTTCTGGGCTCCCCAGTTCGAGAAAGACCAGGAACTGCTGGAGAAAATCCAGAGGAAGGCTACAAAGATGATGAGGGACTGGAACATCTCTCTAATGAGGAAAGGCTGAGAGAGCTGAGTCTGTTGAGCCTGGAGATGAACAGACTGAGAGGGGATATCATCAATGTGCATCAATACCTAAAGGGCAGGTGTCGAGATGATGGGGCCAGACTCTTAGTGGTGTCCAGTGACAGGACAAGGGGCAATGGGCACAAACTGGAGCACAGGAAGTTCCATCTGAAGATGTGAAGAAACTCCCTGACTGTGAGGGTGCCAGAGCCCTGGGACAGGCTGCCCAGAGAGGGTGTGGAGTCTCCTTCTTGGAGATATTCAGAACCTGCCTGGACCCCATCCTGTGCAACCTGCTTAAGATGGACCTGCTTTGGCAGGGGGGTTGGATCTCCAGAGGTCCCTTCCAATCCCCACCATTCTGTGAAACCATAAAAAATTTAATACTATACTATATATAATACTTAATTAATCTGGGTTTATGCTATTACTGACTAATAAATTCTTCATTACGCATTTACTGTCCTGCAGATAGAACTAAGATAATCTTCTTTTAGAATGAGATGCATCTATAGCTTTCTGTTACATTAAAATAGGTGGGTTTTGGTATTGATTTCTTATACAAGATTTTGCAAAAGCTAATTTTCAGAAAACAAAAGAATGTTCAGAAAGTGTATGACTAATGACCTAGAAGTACTGGAAGAGCAGGGAAAACATTTTGTATTTGAGTTTCTATCAGAATCCTAAATCTTTTGCCACTGAAAAATCCCAGAAAGAATTTAAAATGAAAATTACAATTATCTAAGTGTAAATAAACTATGAACTTATTTTTATTCTAAGTGTCAGATGAATGGTACAAGGAAGAAATTAAGATTATAAATATAAATTATTAGCTACATTACAGGACCGACTATAAAGACCATACTAATATCGAGGCCATGCAAATGAAATGCTGCCTTTCCTGTATGGACCTTTGACATGACCAGTAAGTAAAATATACAAGGAAATTTAAAGTACAAGCTAACAGGCACCTGAAGAACAATTTGAACTATGAAAAAACAAAGTTGTATTTCCTAATCTTTAATGATTAACCAAAGGCACCAAGATCTCTTGGACAAGTTAGGGTCAAAAGAGCAAAACTAGTTCAGCTATGTAATCCTGAACAAACTAAGCATGGTTATTAAAGTCATAAAAATCTAAAGGGGAAGGATGAATTGAAGCTCACTCAAATCAGGCCTCTGCAACAGCAGGATACTGAATAGATGAAATCTACTACATTCTAATAATTTTTTTATTAATTGTTTCTCAAGTATAGATTACAATTTATGGGCCAGCTTCTTTAAGGGTTATTTAAACCTAAAAGATTTAAAGAATAAGGAGCATACATTTCTCTCTGTCTTTACAAGTCCAGCAAGAGAAAAACCAAAGCAAAGCTGTAGTAACAAAAAACAGGAGACACCCATGTTACTTTATGGGACAGATATGAGTCATTTTACACAAGTTCCAGGGAACTACATGTGTAAAGATGACGCTGGGCCACATGCTTTCCTTGAAATAGAATATGGTTTCCTCGTTTCATAAAGCTGTTAAATTTATAGGAGTGGAAACAAACAAAAAAACCCCAACAAAATAGCATATGTTGAGAAAGAAAAAACTCTTTACAACTCTATGTTGCATGTCCTACTATTTTTCTTTTTAGACAGGAAGTAGAGTAGTTTTATAAGTAGATATCAGAACAGATTTATTAAACCATAGGAAAAGGACTGACCCTTACCGTCTCAGAGCAAGATATTTTGCTGGAGACATGGAAATGGATGGCATTTTCACCCAGGATAATATAAGAAACACCATAACCATCATCAGCCACCTACAGGAAGAAAGAAGAGAAAAATCAGTTCTAAACCTTATTTTTCTTTCCATTCCTGAATTATCTTATACATAATTACACAATTCTTACTGTGCAGTTTCTTAAATCAGTTGCAATTTCTTCTCAAGCAAAAAAATCAAGTTTCCACATTTAATGCATTATTTCTGAAGATTGATTTCACTCAAGGAAACAGTTCTAGTCTCATTTGAAGTGCATGGAATTAACATTTTCTGAATATATGTCTGTAATACTTCCCAGCTTTAGTATTTTGAAACAGACTACTTGTTCAAAGACCTTCTCCTGTCAAGGTCTGATCCTAAGCAGCTGTGACAACTTAAGTGCTTAACTAGAAAGGAATAAAATAGTTCAGTTGTATACCTAAACATCCTGTTTCAAGGGATCACTCTGTAGATGTAAACAAATACAGTATATAAATATAAAGTATAGAAGCCTTGTATTATGAAGACTTGCCCAAAGGCAAAGTTATCCAACTCCACAGCAGAGATACGATTCTGAACACCCATATCATGAGGAGAGCTCTGGTCAGATTTCAACATTAGCAGGATTAACTGTCCCAAGTTTCAGTCTGTTGTTATTTTTTAAAGTATGCCTAGCAAACACAGACTACCCTGCTGCCACCCTCCTTC
>NW_010327795.1:10683-29780 GCF_000700745.2 Antrostomus carolinensis
AGCTCTGTGCTGCCACTGCTGCTAAGCAGGTTGATAGTTGTCTCTCTATTAGTGCTACAGGGATATGTTCTACAGAATGCTTTTAAAAAAAACCAAACAAACCAACAAACAACATACTCACACATGGAAAGCCTGATGGACTGAATCTCTGGGCTATTTAAGCAAACCAAAGCACAGTTTTTGTAAGGATACAAGAAATGATGAAGAGAAATGTAAGCAAAGTTATCTGGAAAGGCAGACAGCTGAACGAAGGAAATTAAAGGACTAAAGAAACAGTAAGAAGGGAGCAGTTGATGTAGCATTATCAAAAACAAAAAGGAAAAAAAGTGATAGAAATTCCTGCAGCCAAAACCCCATTTTATTGCCAGATCACATCTTTTTGGGGATTCCAAATCCTGATTTGATAATCTGATGAAGCAAGCCAGTTTCTCATGAACGAGCAGTATTGCAATAGCTAGGCTTCCTTGATGCTGCAATTTAAACTCATTCCAACTTCAAGAACGTGAATAAATAAATTAAAAAAACCCACACCAAACCAAAACCCAACTTCCAGCTTGACAAACCAGCCAAAATACACTGTACTTGTACCCTAATTTCTGTGTGGCAAAAAGCAGTCCTGTGATCCCTTTCATTGTTCTTTCAATAGAAATGCTTTCTGAAAACAGAATAATCTGGTCTATAGCCTCAGAAAGTCTGCTTAATATAACTTGTTAACAACATCATTGTCATCAGTGGCCATGTTCAAATCCTGGCAAAACACCACAACAAGTCAGAAGCCTGTAAAATCTCTAACAATATGCTTATTTCTTTAATGTCTACAGCACTTGTAGAACGTGGCTTTATTCTGGACTTTGCTGCTATTCACACTTAGAAGGGCAAGCAGAACAATGTCAATAGCTTGCTTTGGAGGAAAATATGAACACTTTTTTTTTTTTTTTTCTAATCAGGAAATATAAAGAACAAGTCAAGTATAATTACTTTTACAAATCCCAACCTTAAAATCTAGTTTAAGTAATAAGGTATTTGTCACTGTAATAATAGCCTGATGTACAGAAGCGCTGGGTATAGGTAATGTGATAAAAGCCTTTATCAGATCTCTCTCCCATGGAGCTCTACACCACATTTGATAACTGTGTATTTCATTAAGAATAATCCATTCTAGTGGGATATGAGAAAAAAGTGATGCAGATTTTTCTGAGCACATCCACATCACAGGAAAGCAGTAAATACATGCATTTAAAAGCATGTGTTGTACCTATGATGTGCAACATTAAGGTATTATACATATAAATTTTTTAGACTGGCATATTAAAAATAAAACTGTTTTAAAGGTGTACTTGTATTTAGCAAACATACTGGTCCAAATCCTCCACCACAGGATAACATCTCAGGGTTCTTCTTCAGATCAATGTGTTGCTGTGGTGTCTGACTCGTTGACAGCCTCCAAGGCTCTGACAAAACCTTTATTAGATATGAAAGAGATGTAAACAAGTATAACACACTGTTGAAGAACATGCAACTTACTCAAAAACTTGTCAAGAAAGCACTCAGTAAAGCAGTATTAAGGATAACTCCAGTTCCCATTTCAATGGATTGAACAATTAGAGGGTTAAAAGAAACAGCTAAACTTGTACTGATACCATTAACATATGAGGTCGTGATGTCAACTCCTCAAAGAGAATGTAAGTTCTTTCAATAGAAATGCTATTTCAAAACAGATGAACCTGCTCTATAGCCTGGTAAATTCTGCATAACAGGTCTTGTTCACAAGATCACTAATGTCCATATTCAAATCCTGGCAAGATACTACATCAAGTTAGAAGCTTGCAAAATCTCTAACAATGTATGTGTATCTTGAAAGTCTGCAGAAGCTGTTGAAAGTTGTTTTATTCTTGACTTAGCCACTACTCACATGTAGGAGGGCAAGCAGACAAATGTGAGTAGCTTAATTTGGCGGAAAGTTGGAATACATTTTTTATTAATCAGAAAACAGGAACAAGTATAATATAATTACATGTATAAAACCCAACCTTAAAATCTAGTTTAAGTAATAAAGCATTTCTCATGGTAATTAACAGGAACATTAATGTTGTGCATAAAAAAAAAATAAATTGCAATATACAGCTCCTTTAAATCACAGTAATTTAAAAGAAAGTGATTTTGTCATAGTTTCAGAACAACATTATTGAGAGAAAACACACAGCCTCTGTTATGTTGACTTGAATATATGTAAAAACCGCAAGCAACCAATATTTTTGTTTGGTAATACTGACTATATCTTTCTTGCAATCCTTAGTAACATGTATTATACTACAAAGCTCACAGAAAGCTTTACTATAGGTCTATTAATAAGTATATACACAAAGCAAAATGAAACTAACTTATGATCTACAAGCAGATGTTAAGTGATGCTAGCTAAACTCTTACCTTTTGTCTTAGGAAAACCAGAGTTCTATAAGTATGTAAGCAGATACCACAAAACACTACATAAACAGAGGATTATTTACCATAATTAATAGTTATCAATTAAAGTCACTTACTTCCTTAAGGAAAGGAGAATCTACAGCAAGGTACTTGGACACGACATAAAGGCAGAAGAGATGGCGGTCAATGCCAGCACCCGTCATGGCGAGACGATACAAGTGCTGATGTTTGGCAGCAGCAAGCCGAAAGAACTTAAGTGTATTTTCAGTCTAACAATGAAAACAAGATCAAGAAAAATCAGTTAAGTAAACTGGGTTGAGGATGGAGGTGCAGAAACTAAGTTACAGCAATGGCTCTCAAGCCTAGAGCACTTAAGGGTCAAGTACAAGACAATGCATGCAACTAACCCCAAATACTGGGCTCCTCTGGCTTTTCAACCTCATGTATTTGATTTCAAGTATCAGCAAGTGTCTCAACTATTACCTGCTGTAAACAGCGCATAATGAAAACAAAATTGTATTTGAAGTATGACCTAACCACAGAATCAAACGTGACTACAACTCAAGTTTACTACATTATTGTATATTTAGTTTCTAGAGACACAGGTCTTAAAAAGGTATAGAAAAGCAAATCTCATCATGATTTAAGAAAAGCTGGAACTGCAACAGCCATTTTAGAAGGCAAACTGACAACATGGAAAGTATTGGGGTCCATGAATGCTGGTCATTTTTTAAAAGCCTTATCTTAAGAGCTCAGGAACAGGTAATTCCAAAGTGTAGGAAGTCAAGGAAGTGGGGCAGAAGGCCTGCTTGGCTGAGCAGGGATCTTCCAGAACTTAGGTGGACAAGGAAAGAGTATGGACAAGAGAAGCAAGGACAGGTGACATGGGAGGACTACAGAGATGCTGTTTGCCACTGCAGGGAGTGAATTCATGTGGCCATAGCTCAATTAGAGTGAAAGCTGGGTGGGAGTAGGGAGTTGGACTCGATGGTCCTTATGGGTCCCTTCCAACTTGAGATATTCTATGATTCTATAAAATCTTAACAGAATGTTCATATGTGGAATGTAGCACACTGCGTATATAGCAACCTGCCACTTCTTATCTCCAGCATCACTGCATTTTACACTGCTTGTTTGGGATATGGTGAGCAGCCTATTTGCCTCCAGCATGAGAAACTAATTAATCAATTGTAGTAATGCCAAGCATGTCTACCATTGGCATTCAGGAGTACAGCTCTGTGGATAGTCCATGGAGGATACAAGTGCTTACGAAAAACTCTATGGAAAAGCTCAGAGAAAAGTGGAAGCAAGCAGTAAAGGCAGACAGCTCTTTTTAATATAACATATAAATGCATATAATATAATCTTCATAGCACCTAAAAACTAAAAATTGCATTATGATGGCAGGGTTTCTCTGGGTTCCTCTGCTCTTTGGTTGATCATTCCAGATGAAGGGCAGTAATGAATCCACAAGTTTGAAAAAGAATCATGTTTGTAGTAACCATTAAAAAAAAAAGAGCAGAATGAAATCTGTTTTATGTATGATCTTGCCATGTATGGGGCTACTTTATTCCTTTAATAAAAATGTTAACTGCAGAGATGTAATAGGACTATGTCAAAATGACTTTCTATACTCAGGGAGGTTGTACAGTAGCTGTGCCATAGTTATGTATGCCACGTTGCCATGTCTGGATTTCCAGACTTGTGCTGGTCTCAGCACAGCTCCCAGCACAGCATATTGAGAAATACGGAACTTCCAGAAAGAGGAGGGAGAAAAAAGTTTATCTCTTTCTCTGTGCATTTATTTTCTTGTGGTAACATTTATTCATAGAATTGTGGGGCTAGAAAGAACTTTCAACTGTTCACCTGCTTAGATTTCTCTGCTCAAAGATCTGATCAACTAAAACTCTTTCCTGAAGGAGCATTATGTAAATTACTTCTAAAGATTTTCAAAGTGATAACAACCTCCCCTAGTAACCTGTTTCAGGCTTCTCACTATTTCCCTCCTCATTCATTATCCTTACTAGCAGAAAAAGTTTCCCTAATGTGTTTCTTTCTGAAATTTAAGCCCATTACTTGGGACAGAGAACAGTTTGTTCCCATCATCTCTGCATCAGCCTTTTTATCTTCTTGAGCACAATGCATCTCCCTACCTCTTCCACAGTGCTCTCTCTTCTTTAGATGAGGCAAAAATAATTAAGTTCAAACTCTCCCCACAGATCCTCTTCAGATGTTTCTAATCGTTCTTCTTGCTCTCCTTTAGACTCTCTGCAATCCATCTGTACCTCAAGTGTGGTGTCCAAAACTGGACACATTACCCCAGCTAATGTGCTACTAGGGGAAAAAGTGCAGAGACAAAAGACTACTAAAAATAAAGAGCAAGACTAACTAACTAAAGTGAGGGCTTCATTTTTCCCAATGGCATAGCACTGAATGTGCTATGTCAGTGTTCAGTTACTGATTATTATCATCCTAGGTCTTTTTCATTAGAACTTCTACCCATGCAGCTGTTACTCAGGCCAGGATGCAATACCTTGAGGGCATTACTATTTAACAAAATCCTCCTTTTCAGGTCCAATTTTTATTGACTCTGAAGAACTGGAAATACTCTCCATCTTAGCAAAACCTGCAAATGTAATGATTTATTTCATTAACTGTACCTGTGAAAACTGGGATTAGCAGTGGATTAAAGAACAGACAATCCTCAAAACGACTGTCCTCCACCCTTCCATTTTGACAGCAAACATTTTAACCAGTACTGTCCAAGTTTTCCAAATCAAGAAGTTTCCCCCTAGACCATGCTTCCTTTGTTTGCTAATCAGAACATCAAAAGAAAGATTAAAAAGCCCACTGAAATCAACATGTAAGAGCAACTACTTATTTCCTGTGAATAATACTTGCTTCCCTATCAGAAAGGGAAGCCTAACTGGTATGAGATTCCCTGTTTTACAAATCTATGTTTGAGTTTTACAAGTGACAAATTTCACAAGTCATCTCAGTTTTCTGGAGTTCAGGACTGTAAGAAATTGCATATTTGGCTAAGTTACTGCTATTCTCTTTCAGTAGAGCCTTGAATTTCTGCCATATTGACAGAAAATGTGGACAATTACCTTATGCTGCACTTCCTTCCTAAAAAACAAAAGCATCACTCTAAGTGTTTAAAAACTATTTGAGAACTTATACAGATATCTGGTGATGTGCCTTATGGATTGTATAAGGCAACAACAGGGTGAACTTACACTTTCAGTTGGATCTTCCATGCTTCGAACAAAATTACATGACTCAACAGTACATGAACGAACAGTTTCGGTCCTGCCTTCTCTGAACAAGCGTGTCATAGAGGCTTCATATGTTAAAGAAAATTTTCCCATGTCCTTTAGAAGGGAAAAATGAGAACTTAAATGTTTAGCCAGACTTAATCCTTCTTTCTTAATCAACAGTTCAAGATAATCACACAGGATATGAATCACTCCACAAATTAAACTCATTGGTAGCCCACCATTAGCAGTCTTACGTAAAGATAATAAAGGCAAAAATAAGATTAGTAGCAGGATTTGATAAATGCTAATAGAACAACCAAACTAGCAAGGACTACTCTCTGCACTGTACATTCAGTTTTCTTCAGTTTGTAACAGAAGTTTATTTAAAGGCTATCAAAAACTTATTTGAAATTTCAGTGGCTTCCTAATTAACACAGCTGTGGTAAGTAATTGAGAAAACTAACATCCTTAAAAGTATTTTCAGTTAAAAGTTTAACAACATGGAGATGCACGTCAATGTGGGGATTTTCAAGAACGTGAGAACTGAAAACAATTTGCAAAATCCAGGCAGCTTGGCTTCCATATTTCCTGTAGATGTGCACAATGTTGCCAAATTATAGTTTATCTAACTTATGTTAGCAACTCTACTTGTCTAATATATACATCAGAACAGATCATGAAAGTCTGCTCAGTTTTAGATTAAGAGGATGGGTGTTCAAAATAAAAGGGGTGGGTGAATAATCAAGCTATTTGCCATGTCACTACTCTAACCAATGGTAAGAAAGGCTGTATGTGGTGATAGCAGCCAGGAAATCTGGATGCTTTGAAAAACCATTTGAAATTACTTCAAGGAGAAAAAAAAAAAAAAAAAAAAAGTAGAACAGTATTTCAACAGTGACAACTAGAAAGTAAAATGAAAAACATGCATGTTGCTACACTGGTGTTTTCTGAAAGCACATTATAGAGAAGGTGAACTAACAGAAAAAAATACAGGCTGTTAATGCTGTTAGGGAGTGTCCATGACTGCTGAATTAAAAGTGACTCCAAACTAAAAGAAGTTTAGATTATAAACACAGTTTAGATTATAAACACAGCTACTAGAATTTTCATATCTACTTCTTTCAAGTCCAAAATGCCTAGGAATAGATCAACTGAGCAGAAGAGAAAAAATTGTGTTAATACACCAACCTTTGGAAAATCAATTTACAGCTAGTAATCTGTTTAAGGTTTGTACCAATTTCCATTGAATGTCTTTAACAACCTCGCATAAGTAGTTATTTCTAAATTCTAAAGTATTTTACCCAGTTAACATATTCTCATCACAAACATGTTATACCCAATCTAATGAGATTCTATAAGCCCAAAAGTCTGTTTTCCTTACCCGATAGTGAGCAAGCTGCAGGGCAAGTTGCACGAAGGCATCAGGGCTGGTTTTTGCTTTCTTTATTAGACCCTTCCCAAAAGCATCGAAGAAAAATGAATGGAAGTCCACATCATCTGCCAGAGCTATGGCAGTGCTCAGAGACCTCTCAATAACTTCTTGACACTAAAACAAACAAACAAATAAATAAATATGTATCTATATGGACATATGTGCATATGCATGCATTCCATGGCATTTGAGAGAACTGTTGAAAAAGTGCAATTACTTTTAACTGATAAATAAGAAATGCTGCCTTTATGTATGCCAGGAACATCGTTATCTAAATAATCTCCTTTTGAAGAATGAGGAGAAGCTATTTTTGCCAGAAAGTTAACATTCAAAAGCTAATAAAAAATAAGCTTTAAGCCAATACACACCTGAAGTCCAAAAATTACACTTTAAAACACCAGCATTAAGACTGTTCAGGTCACTAGAACATAAATGAACAACCCACAGAAATAGAATGGCAATAGTTGCGTGGCGTCGAATCTGCCACACATGCTTAATTAAACATATCACCAACCATTACCTTTTTATTCAAAATTAAAATCCAAACTAGGCAGTTTGTCTTGAACTCAGGCAGAAAAATCAAACCTTATCAGACATGTCTACAGACTTCTGAACAAACAAGAGACTTAATCTCAAGGAACTATTACACCAGAGCATTTGCTGAGACAGCAGTAATGAAACCTCAGCAACTTAAAACTTCATTTTAATACAGTTACTGTTTAAAATAGGTGGCCACTTATTTTTGACATGTTGTCAATCAAGAAAGTTTCTAGTAACAAGTTGGCATTTCCTGGCCAGAATTTTTAAAAAGTGATGTTAAGAACCCCTGATACCTTTTTACGCAAGCTGAGTAATGCCCACACATGAAATACACATTTTACAGGACTCAAAGCAATTTAAAACTGATTTATAAGGTTGTCAGTATTGATCTGACTGCTCAGGAAAAGATAAGCTTCTTCCTCAAACCACTAGCTGTTCCTACTTACTTCTTCTGGAATTTCCCACTGTAGTTTGGTAGGAACAGGAATGTTTTGATTGGTATCTCCTCTGCAATGCCCATCTTCTGAGTAGCCCAGTTCAAGACACTCAGTTGCCATTGCATTCTGCAAAGAACAATACTTCTTCAGAATTGCAACATGTGGCATATTGCTGTGGAATTTCAGTGCAGTATCAATAGAACACATTTTCAGTACATAGTGAAATAAAATATACAACCCATTTCCAAATACTGAAAACAGTTTCAAGTGAAGCTCTCTATTTTACATCTTATTTTAAGGTATTTTTACATGTGTTCTGAGTGGGAAGAATACCAGATATGCACAAACACCTATTCAATTACACTGGTGCATTTTGTTAGATGCTACTGAATTAATCAAAATATTTCAATTGAAAACCCACCTCAAACTTACTAGTAGTAAAAAAGTGTCAGTCTTAAGAGTCTTAGATTTCCCAACCTTTGTTCAATTAAGATTCTAGGTAATTTCTGCAAGTTTGTTGTCTGCCTAAACTTGTTCATCAAGAAACAGTTTATTTCAGAGTAAGCACATATCCCTGCAAGAATTTAATAATTTTTAAGATTTGCATCCCACTCAAAATTGCAGTTTATTTTATATGTGCACTAGAGGTCTTGGGTAAGGAAGTACAGTGTTTCCAAGATGAACAATACAACTTGAACAACAGACAAAAAAGGCTCTGTCTTACACGATTTCAAACTTCATCTTCAATGTTAAAAAAAAAAAAAAAAAAAAAATTACAAACACAGAATTGTCAATAGATTAGGATCTGCTCAATATGGGAAGAAAAAGCTTAACAAAAATCTATTGCATGCTCTACATATATATTCCCAATCTCTTATTTTAATTTTCTCACTTCGTGGTCAGAACACGTCAACTATAAAATAAAGCCTAATCCATTCTCTTCTAAAAACAGACAATCTCTAAAGGGCTAACAAAACTTTTTAGGAAATGAAATTCTACTTTATTTATTAGCCACCTTAATTCTCAGCAGAAAATGAATCAACTAATAGTCAGTACAGAGATATGAACTAAAGCATACAACATCATTCATTTAAAAGAGAACAAAGTAACTCTTCCATCCAGCTAGTCTAAACTGCACTGTCAAGTCAACCTCAAACCAGTCTGACCACCTTTGTGCCCTGGTTCGAGACTTTTTTGTTCTTACACAGATGGAAAAGCTTATGTAACAAAATAAGGAAATTACTTGGGGCACCAGTCCGACCTGAGGCCCATTTGCACCAATACATAATGAAATCAGAGTTAGCTAATGTTTACAAAATAGTTTTGAGCCATTGAGTCATATAAGCATTTATGGATTTAAGCTTCAAAAAGAAAAAATCAAATAGGATTCCAAGTAATAAACTAAGCTCATGATGGACAAACTGCATTTATTCCATTCACTGCAAATAAATACAAGAGATAATTTAAACAGTGTATCGATCTGCAGTTCATCAAAGATTGGGTTAGAGGAAAAGTTAAACTCTTCAACACTTATTTAAATTTTGGAAGTAAGTGTGGGTTTTTTATAGTACAAGAAAGCTTAAGTGCTTCAGGATCACATACACAGGCAAAATACAATGCCCTATCAAAGAGGCAACAATCTATTGATTCAGAATATTATAAACAAGTTAGATAAGGAGCTGTATCACTTTTCTATGAGCACATCTATGCTCATTAAAATGCAATAAAGACCTTTAATTTAAAGGACAGCAACCCTTTTCTTTTAAAAAGGGTTTTTCTTAAAATATTCTACAGTCCCTGTAGACACAGGCCATAATCACTCATCAGCAACGTGAATCCAAGGGATTGAAAGTAACTGCTGATCTTCAGGACTGTTCCACAGACATTATCACTTTATCTTCTGCATTAACATTTTTAAACACTTACCTCCCACAGGTGTCCAACAATAGGAGCATCTGCCCAAGAGTGCTCTGCGTTCAGACCTATTCTGCCATTTTTGAATACTATAAGAGTGAACGTTTTATCAAACCACCTACAAAAGAAATTGAGATTTCCATATGGTTTTGTACATTTCAAAAGCATTTTTATACTGTAACTTCATCTCTCTCAAAAATTGTTATTCCAATGCACTAGTTATTAGCTTTAAAAAAACAAAACAGTTTAGTTAAATAAATAGACATAAATTTGAACCTCATGAAATTCAACAAGGTCAAGTGCAAAGTCCTGCACCTGGGTCAGAACAAGCCCCAGTATCAATAGACTAGGGGATGAATGGATTGAGCAGCTCTGCACAGGACTTGGGGTACTGGTGGATGAAAAATTAGACATGAACTGGCAATGTGTGCTTGCAGCCCAGAAATCCAATCACATCTTGGGCTGTGTGGACAGCAGCGTGGGCAGCAGGTCAAGAGGAGGCAATTCTCCCCCTCTACTCTGCTCTTATGAGACCCCACCTGGAGTGCGGAATCCAGCTCTGGGCTCCCCAGTACAAGACAGACATTGACAAGTGGGTCCAGAGGAGGGCCATGGAAATGATCAGAGCACTGAAGCACCTCTCCCATGAAGAAAAGCTGAGAGTTGAAAGCTGAGAGTTGGGGGTGTTCAGCCTGGAGAAGAGAAGGCTCTGGGACACCTTTCAGTCTTTCAATACATGAAGAGGGCTTCTAAGAGAGACTGAGAAAGACTTTTTACCAGCCCACAGCGACAGGACAGGGGCAATGGTTATAAACTGCAAGAGGGCAGATTTAGGTTGGACATAAAGGAGAAATTTTTTTACGGTGAGGATGGCGAGACATTGGAACAAGTTTCCCAGAGAAGCTATGGATACTCCATCATTGGAAGTGTTCAAGGTCAGGCTGGACAGGGCTTAGAGCAATCTGATCTAGTGAAAGATGGCCCTGCTCATAGCAAATTGGGGTGGATTTTTGAAGATCCCTTCCAACCCAAACCATTCTGTGATTCTACAAAATTTATCAGCTTGTAAGTCACCAGTTCATATGTCTTAGCTACATGAATTAGTGAAATTCTAAAAAAGAGCTGGCATTTTCCACAAAGTCAACACCGTACCTGTCATAACATCTACCATGTATTAAGGATTTTGCATATGCATCCAGTGACCTCACTGGATCTTCTTCCCTGTATCCTTGCTCGATGTCATCCAACGTCACAAAAAATGCTGCTTTTTCAATAGCATCCAAGGACTGTTTGTTCTTTCCACGGATAAAATAAGTCTGTCGAGCTTTAGCCCATGGTACTCTGCAAAAACAATTTTTTATAGCCAGATTATATTTCAATTTGTCGATGTTTTATCACCCTTAAGATAACTATGAGACATTCCTCCTACTTTTATCAAATTTGAAGCAGCCACTTTCATTGCATTTAAACTATACCAGCAGTGAAAAGTTCTGTACATGTACAGAAATACAAAATACATGTACAATGTAATCCTAAGAACCAATTCAACATATCATCACATATGTGTGAAGTTCAATCCTCAGAAATTCAACATTTCTGTGGCATGCAATATGTATAGCATAGTTAATCTATGTTTATAACTGAAGAAAATATTATATGGAAGAAGAAAATAGTATTAATAATGAAAACAATCAACAGATATTCATATCCATTGTTGTAACACCTAAATCTAAGAGTCTGGACAATTGTCAATAAAAACTTCCATTGTAAATGCCTGAAACAGATCTGAAGATAAAGAAGAACTGAACAATCTGTATGGCTGTGCCTTGTTCATTTATAAATCTACGTAGTTTTCCCGATGAAAAAAATGTTTCAGTTTGTTTTAAAGCAGAAAGTGAGAAAAAGGAAGGACTCCTAGTAAGAAAGTATATAAAAATCCACAGCTTTTTCCAGAAACAAGTAGACAGACTGAATTAAGTTTGCCACAATTTAACTGAATTCAATAACCTCCTACCTAGAACCAACTGAGTACATACTGCTTTATTTGGTAGGTGCAAGTCATGAATATGGAGTGACAGTTACTGAAATCACATTCTCAATCTTAATTTTTAAGATATTCTTTAAAATGCCAGTGAACCCCAGTGTAGGCACAAAACTCAAGTAGTTCAATACGTGTAATATGGTAAAGCTTCCGATTACCACTCTTAGGATAGTCACAATTAAACCAAACTTCATCAGCTCAGCATAGTATAGATTTTTTTTTTTTATATATATACATATATATATTTATATAAATAAAATATATATGTATGTATATAATCTGCACACAGGGTTGCCACTGCAAAACTACTTTTAACTCCTTGTAGTTCTAAAAGACTGAAGAGCTGGTACATGTTAACAATATACAAAATTAGCAATCAAGGTATAATCAACTAACGGCCGACTATTTTAAAATTCTAAAGCCAATATTCAATTGGTATGTTATGCAACTATTTCTAAATATTAAAATTAATTTAAAAAATAATCACCACCATACCTATCTCCTGCAGTAAGAGCTGCTAGTTTCTCTTCACCAGCCTGAGGCTCTGAATCATCATCAAGAATTCTTTGCATCTGCTGTTCAATTTCTCGGGGTTTCAACAGTCTACCATCATGGTACAGCCACACTTTGAAGTAACGGCCCTTATGATACACAACAATGTGTTTGCTGTCTTTCACATGCTGGAGAGTATCTAGAATCACAATCACTTATGTGAAAACATAGCTGAAATATCCAAATAATAATGCACTAAAAATCAAATGCCTACTGCGTGCACTACCAGTTCATCACAGCTTATTTAGTTTAATAAAGTAATAAATAGTGGGGAATAAATCACTCCCCTGTTACTTCAGCACAAAGACTCCTGCAGGAAACAGTCAAATACCCAGATGTGATCCTCTGGGTATCTGACTGGTGCATACATAGCACCATCAGTTTCCACACTGGAGGCAAATATTAAGCAAGTCAATCTGTATTTACATATCTGAAAAGTAAGCACTAGTAATGTAGTCTGATTAAGCAGGCAGCAAAAGAAGACACTGAGAGGAAAGGTACTTTGAAGTCATCTGCATTCAAGTACTAGACAACTCATGGTACAATCTGTGGGGAGCCTTAAGAGAGCCCAAATTTAGTACCACAAACTTTTGTTTACATTTATCCTGGCAGATGCAGAGTGATTATTCCATCTATGGCCAAAAGCACAAACTGCAGCCACAGATTTTTTCCTCACTTTATTATTTACATGGCTTAATTGGGATAAGCCTGAAATTAGATGAAGGTTGGTGAAAACTGTTAAGTTAATTCCTTCACTACCCCAAAGAACTGTTATACTCCTATGGATCTGAAAATACCCATTACTGAGATGGTGAAGAAAGATGATGTCAAAAATAAGGGCTAAGCCTAAAAGTCATGATTCCAAGAGATCTGAGAAACGTTGTACCAGGAAAGAGTTCTGTACTTTGGGTGTTCTCAACTATCCAAAAAGCTCTGGTAGGTATGCTCCATCTACTGATCAGAAGCAGTTTTATGCTAGTTAATGCCTTTGGCTGCCTACTTTGCATTTCTGACAAAGATAAGATGCCTGTGAGAAATGTGCTCAGATGGGAAGAAGCATCATTCCCATTGTCAAGTACACGGACACAACGGGTTGTGAACAGAGGAGAAACCCCACAGAGGGGAAAAGCAGCAGCAAACCAATCAGCTAGTGAGGTAACTTTCTATAATCCCAACCTGAGTCAGGAAACTCCAAATACTTGTCTCGTGTACATGAAGCGTCCGTACAAAAAAGACAACCTTTTCAGTGTAAAAAGCAGAAGTTAAGTCATTAGCCAACAACTGGCTTCACAACAGTTGGTAAGCGCTGGCAATTACCTTTCAGACACCTTACTTATGGGCCTAAATACAGATTTATGCACCTGGAGAGAGATTTTTTGCAATACAAAAAAAGTCTTTCCTTTTTCTTGCCAGTCCAAGAAGTCATTCATGTACATCTGAAGATGCATGTAACATGATGCATAGGTTTCCTATAAAAAAAATGGGAACAGAAAGACATAAAGGCCCTTTCCTGCTTAAAAGAAGTGGTTCACTCCATAGTGTGTTTCGTTAAAAGACACGAAGATTAAACAACTGCTCAAGCAACAAAATACAATGTTCATTAAGATTCTACCACCAATTAACATGAAGATATGCCACAGAATTTTTTTTTTTTTTTAAATACGCTGCTCTTTAGGAACTGTAACATACTTAAAATAGTGTTATAACTGAAATCAGGGGCAAGAAATCAAGCTACTCATGAGAATCTGGAAAAAATGTCTTCATAATTCACTTATCCACATACAGAATGACAAAAGTTGTTTTTCCTTTAAAAAAATAGAAACAATGAAAAACTGAAAAATTAACAGAGGAAATGTGAAGTGCTTAGGAAGAAAATGAGGTCATTTTATGATGCTGACTGTACTTTAATCTGAAAGACTTTAAGCAGGAGAAACTGAGGAGAACCATTATGATACACAGGATGTATTTTAATCAGGTGTTACAGTTAGAATGGGCCACTTCTACACTTTTGTGCAAAACTCATTTCAGACTAAGAGAACTCCAAATCCAAAGCTAAATGCAAACAGTTCATACCTTTTATTTTATTAAGGACAGAGAAGGGGCAAGGGTAGCACTTTCAGTACATGAAGTATTTTAAATAACAATAGCTCATATACTACCATTGTCTATCAGAGATTTTAAAACTTGCTAGTCTACTTAAGCTGCTAGTTCATGATCAGGGAGTAATCACATTAGGGATATGTTTTTTCTCAATTTTGCAGATAAAGGAAGCTGAGACATAGCTGGGAAATAATTCCTCAGTAATCTAGCAAAGGCCAGCAGCAAAATTGAGAGTAAAATCTTCATCTGACACATCCACCATCCAAGGCCACTTCCCCCCTTGTACAACTTCACACAGTACAGCAAGTGTCAGACCTCCAGCAAGAAAGAATGGACACATCCCTGGGTCTGTTTAGAAACTCTTTATGCTTTTTATTCTGTAGTTCAGTGGGACTAACATGCTCAAAGGCAACTTGAAACATAAGAGCTAGAGATCTCAAAGAAAGAAAAAAAAAAATCCACCACCGCCAACAACAAAAAAAATCTATCCTATCTTCAACTGACAGCCCATACATATATTCCCAATGGAAGTGACTAACCAATAACCCCTTGCCTTCCAAATTGTGCCTGTCCTCTGCACTGATCATGACTGTCAGGATAACGCTGCCAAATCATGTATTTCATTCTGATGCTGCCACAATAATGCAGTGTTGGAAAAATATGTGAACTCAATTCTAAAAGGCTCTTCAGCATGTAACCAGATTAAAGAAATGTAGATATAGCTTAAGCTCTTGTAGAAAGCACAAAAGCAGCAGAAGTCTCCACTCAAATCTGCTGTGGAGTTATTAGTTTGCTTCTCAAAGAACAAGAAAATGGATGGTAACATTTTCTTCCACCTGTTCACTACAAATGTTAGTATTTCTAGATGCAATCTGCCTCCTTTTACAGTGACAAAGCTCAGAGAAAGAAAAAAAACAAAAACCAAAAAACTAAACCACAACAAAAAAGCCACTTTAATAGTAAGATCATAAAAACCAGCTTGAGCCTGGAAAATTTAGGATAAGCTGATGGAGATCTTTGGAGGCCACCTTAGGGAGAAACCCATGATGAACCTTTAGGGATACATTACCTTTATAAAAATAACAACATATGGAGAAGAATTAGTCTCAAGATCTTGGATTATGTATTGACCATCAAAAAAATGATACTTTTATGTTGAGATACAACAAAAAACAATTTATCGAAGGTTTGCCATTGAAGGTTTGTCACTGACTAAAGTGAAATGCTTTTCTGTCTATAGACAGTGCTAATGAACACATGCAATGACAGCATATGTACACCTACAGTGAGAAACTGTCACTTATAGTCACAATTTTTTTTTTTTTTGACTGAGCCAACATGATTGTTTGTGATCATGTAAACATATCCTTAGTCTCCCACAATAAGTAGGAACAGACTCAGGAGGAAATGAGCCTGTTTTAAGGCAAGAGGTACACCCCTCTGTTCAACATTAAAATGTGAAAACTTAGTTACTCATAGCTTAGGATAATCAGACCATTGCTGGGAGTTAGGGCAGAGTATATTTTTCTTAAAGTGCTACAGAGAAAGTTTTGGATATAATCCTTATTACAGGTGATTTCACTTAGCTCAATATGAACAGTGCATACAAAAGGTCAAGGTAACAGTGGCACTGAAAACCTTGATAGGACCAACAGTGTACTTGCCTCTAAACCAGGTAAACAACTAGTGCTGAACATATGTTCATACTGAGAAGAGCACATTAGGATGCTGTTGTGAATCATAAAATAAAAGGAAAAAGAAGTCAAGCAAAAAAAAAAAATTAAATTAAATGGTTGAAATAAGAGAACACAATTTTACAAAGATAAAAATATGGATATCAAAGGATCCTGGAAGATCAGAATGGAGAAAAGTAAAGGTTATTTATAAATTAAAAACACAGGGCAGATAATGGTTTCTTGAAGTTAGTTTTTAATTTAAGTGAAGGAAGAAACAAAAAACCCTGAAAAAGTTTCAAAATCGCCCTAAAAGGAAAAACATCTACATGCTCTATAGCAATTCATTACTTTTTTGAGTATTGGAACACAGTATTGATGTGTCCTTATGTCTGTCAGATCCCTATCTAGAAAAATAGGATTTTAGCAGAAAATACTCCAAAACCTGAATTCCATTAAGATGTTTCTTATCCTTGGCTGGCCCTTCTTACCTGATTCCTCTCCTGGGATACGGGAGGTGTTAAACATCCGTTCCCACTGAGCTGAGCAGAGTGGAACAGTAGATCCCATTAGAAGAATCTGTGCAACAAATGTATATTAAAATGTGATTTTGCATATACAATTAGCAAATTAAAAAGGAAAGAAAAAACAACAGGATCTGGTTAAGAGACAGGCTGGAAACAAGTAAGATTTATAATATATCAACTCAGTTTCCCCCCAATTCCCCATTCGTTGTCTTTCCTTGTGGAAGATTCCACTGACATTCTGGTCGCTGTATTTTTTTTCCCTCCTACCAAAAGCTCACCCTTCGGGAGGGAAAACCGAAGCTAGTCTGCATCTGAACTACAAAGAGCTCTCAGTGGCCAGTCCAGATACAAAACTTAAACATGCAGCATGCATTACCCCTTAATTTATTATTTTAAAGTTATTCCTGACAGTGTAGGAACAAAAGTTCACATTTCTCAGATCTGCAGTTACATACAACTAATCACATCCCTGCCATGACCTTCAACAGAACTACTTAAATGTTTCCACAATATTTGTTCTCTACAATACACAGCCACTGCACAGAACAGAAATTCAAAATCACCTTGCCTCTCCTTGCTACCTAGGAATCTGTGCAACACAGGATTTTATCATCATCAATACTCAGGCTGCCACTGGCCTACTCTTGGCCTCAAGGTCCCAACCACACCACATGATACCACAGACTTTTCAGACTTCTGTGGCTCAAGATTACCATTACATGCTTAGCACTTACCAATAACATGTTATATAGAATCCTTAACATATGCAAGTACAAACCGCTATTTGTCTTTTGGGCAAATACGTACATTAATTTCAAATACTGCAATTAGTTAGCATGACAGAATTCTGTATTTTTGATAGTTGGTAGTTTCTACCCATGTGCAATTCAACTGATAACTAAGATGCTTGGAACCACAAATTTAGTTACATCTTATATGTAGTTCTGACAATAAGACATTCCTCTCCTCTCTCATACTGAAAACTGATAAACTTCTTACAGACTGTGCTGTAAAAAGATTAAAAGCCATTTAAACTGGTATACATACTGGCTTGATTTCTTGTCTGTCCAGTTTTTTCCGATAAAGCAGGATGGCATGGATAATATTACCAGCTCTAGCTGCCTGCAGGGTTGTGGGAGATAAATAAAGGAAGTCCTGTAAAGTACATAAGAATTGTAAGTTAATGATTACCAGACTACATTTAAAAAAAAAAAAGTACTGATTGTACTTCTCATCGACATTCTTAAAGTTTATTCTGGTCAATATAAAAAGGCTTTAAAACATATGAAGTGCATTAGTGCAGTGAGTTGATGACTTGTAGCTTAAATTTCTTCAACAGTTGCAATCTCCTCAAACAGTATCAATCCTAAAACAGACATGATAACTGTTAATCATGGCAGTAGAAAAGATAATGGTACTTAAAACTTGAATCCAAGATTACCATATTTCCTCTTTTTGCTTTGAATTTTAGGGTCTTTTACAATTTTACTTCCGGTACAGACATTGCGAATATGAGCATGCACATTGTTTGTTGAGTTGTGTTACCCGTGAAGCTCTACAAAGAACTTTTGAAAGATTGCTTGCTGCACTAAGCACAAAACTGTGTTCAGTCATTACAGCATGAGTTTGCCTAAGTGGCAGATGCGTTAAGTTTGTTATTAAGACAGCACTGTACTTAAAGACATTGGCTGCAGGTTATACTAGAGGAAAGAAAAACAAAGGTCACATACACAGTAGCAATTGATATCTAAACAGAAAGATATCACAAAATAAGATACTTGGCAGAGATTTTACAGTGCTGCTTTGACACATAACCCATTTAGAGTATTTACCTACCATTGCAAAATAGTTACTATTAACCATAATGGGTCCACGTCCTCTAAGGTAGATATATTCTTCCCACCAATCACTAACCTGTAGCAGGAAGGAAAACAAAACCAGTAAAATATCATCTTTTCCACAGTTTGTGTCTTCTGTGTTAGTAACTACACACCATAACATTCCATACAGCTGCAAGAAGGAAACTGCTAGCTTGCTCTGCTACTTAAAAAAAAAACAAACAAAAAAACCCCTAATTTGTGTTAAATTTTAGGGAAAATAGCAACAGAGAATGAAATTAAACGCAGCTACAGCTCTCTGAGAAGCTTCTGAAGAAGTCATCATCTTTAGATAATCATAGAATCATAGAATAGATTGG
>NW_010327796.1:0-3209 GCF_000700745.2 Antrostomus carolinensis
GATTCTGTGAAGTCCAGGATGGACAAGAAGGGTGAAAGGGACGACTGATCCTAACAGACCCTGCTGCTGAGCATGTTCTGCCCTCATCATCTTCCCTGATGAGGGATGTGCAAGGGATGCTGACAGAAGGGTCCACACTGAAGCAAACAACAGATCTCTTGCTTGTTTAGTCTGACAAAGTTAAACTCGGATCTAATCCCATGTGAAGTTTCCACACGGGGATGAAATCCAACAGGCAGAGTCCGGGGTGCAGCAGGCACCACCACCTGTGCAGCAACCTCCAGTGACCCCTTCCTGAGGTCACAATCCCAGCAGGAAATAAAATGCAAATCCTGAAGCAGCCATCCTGTACTGTAGGCAAAGGTCACCCAGGGACTGGGTTTTCCATTTCTTGAAAACTTTCAAGCAAAGATGTGGTCATTTCCAAACCATCACGCTCCAGTTCTACTGCACGAATTGATCCTGAGGAGAAATGTTGTTGTCAGGACCACAAATGTCTCCTCTGGCTCCTACAGTCCCCAAAATGACAACTTTCCCCGGGTCCTATACTGAGTCCCCACACTCAACTTAATTGCACGGTATTTCCTCTGGCACTTTCTGGTAAACAGCCATTTCTTCAAAGGGGAACAAAAAATAAACGGAGGATATTGTGAGAGAAACTTTTGTAACGTTTTCAGCCAAACGCTGTGCAAACTGTGCCCAGTTTGTCCATCTGCCCCTTTCAAAGGCGGCTATTACAGATCAGGTTTTTTCCACACTTGGACTGTTATCTCAGCATTCCACAAAGACTTCTTCCAACAACAACAAAATATCCCCAAACCTCCTTTTGGTAATTACAGTAAATAAAAAAGACAAGTCCCACTATGGGAGCAGATACACGTGTAACTAACCAACATGTGGTCAGACTGTCTTCCCCCATCACAAATCCTCTATGCCAGAGGCTGAAGATTCTCTAACAGTTAACAATCAACATGAGACTAAAAAGCACACTCGATGTTAAAAAAAACCCCAACCCAACCCCTTGCAAAACTGAATTCCTGCACAGTTCTGACTTCACAGAGATCCACCACATCATTATCAGTCACATATGGCTCGAAGGCTTTGCCCTGTGCCAGTGACTCCACATTTCTACCCGGGGGAAAAGGTTTAAAACCAGCAGGGAAAAATTTACCAGAAAATTCCTCTCAAGGCTGAACGGAGGGAACAGCAACACCGCCACATTTTTAGTGATGATGAGATGTTGCAAGGTGAGTGCTGTCTCCAACACAAAGATCTCCCATCTTCCAGGGCTCCAGAAGTTCCAGCTTTGGCAGGCCAGAGCCACATCGCTGTCACCAGGCCATTTCCAAAGGAGCAACACCTCTATTCTGCATTAGTGATCGCCCTCCAAAGGGCTCTGGGTGTAGCCCCACACAGAGTGCCTGGCCGGTTAAATAACCAACCTCTCCTCCTCAGAGGGCTTGTCCCCTCCGAGGCAGCACGGCTGTGCCATCACCTGCACTGTCCCCTCCTGCCCCTGGGCTGAGGTTCCTGAACAGTCTTTGACAGAATCAGAACCAGTCCGGACATTGCCTCATTCCTTGGGTTTTCAGCCTGAACTCAAGCAGAAGCAGCCGACAGGAGCTTTCCCGTGGCCAGGCAGAGCGCTCCGTGGGCCACCAGCACGAGCTCTAAAGCCCCACCCCGCGCGGCAGGGAAGGTCTCTCCTTCCAAAGGCAGCTGGACAAGGCTGGCACAAGGAGCTGCCCCCACCTTCGCCTCCTGCACGAATTCCCCATTCCTGCCCCTGCCAAGTCACAAATCATAGTTTCAACCATTTATTCACCTGACCTGTAAATAATTTCAGTTTTGGAAAAGCTTTGTAAAATTCTTGAAAAAGTGTGTGGGTTCTTTTTGTGTGAATAACATTTTCCTTCTCCTTCCAAACCTGAATATACGAGTAAGGTAAGAAAATATCATGGCTTTTGCATTTCTTTTTTAAAAGATGGATTTCTCTTGAATAAGAGAACCCATCAATGCCATCAGGATCGATCCAAAGGGAAATGAAACTGCATTTTAAGCTCTCTAAAAACACCAACATTTAATTTTATAACATAACCAGGGGTTTATTCCACAATATAAACTGCAACATTTGATACAAGCTACCCAAAAAGGAGAAAGCCAAAATACAGCTGTGGCAATTACTTTACAGAGCTGCTTTTTTTTTTTTTTCCTCATCTTCTACATCACTGGGCCATCAGTGACACTAGGATCTAACATCTGCTTTCTGTACATCAACCAATGCTAGAAGCAACACGCTGTTCAGAATTGTCATTCCAGTCACTGAAACCAGACATAGAAGTTATTGCTCAGATAAATAAACCTATTCTACGAAAAACAAAGTGGAAAAAAACTAAAGTCTCCAAAGAGTTAACAGAGTAAACAGGGATTTCCTCAAAAGAGGATTTATTGGAAAATTCATGGTGCAGGTTTTTTTTTTTTTTTTTTTGCACCTAAACCAAGCTGTATTAAATATGCCGGTAAATCCCAGAGAGGTAATTTAATGCTATACAATAAAAGGTGCATGTTTCAAATGCCTTTCAAATTGGTGGAAACCCCTGCTAAACAGTCAGCATCTCAAACCTCAACAACCACAAACAGATCAAGGGAAAATACAAAAGTGTCAAAAATTGTCTTGAGTTCTGGAAAATGATCCCATAAGGATAGAAGTAGCACCATTTGCAACCTGGTTCTTAAACCAGCCCCTGTGGCTTTATTGGAAAACTCTGATAACCTCCTTTACTCAAGTCCTGAACGGTTTATGGGGAGTTTTACTTCCGATATTGAGAGTCCTTCCCAGTGCAGCTGATGCAGATGTAGTCCTCCTTCTCTGCCATTTCTGGAGAGATGCCCACACACACCTGGTGGAACCACTGGTTGCAGCTGCCGTCACACTGGACCCAATCCACCTAATGAAGAACAGACATAGTGGTGTTCAGGGAAGGAGCGAGCGAATTCAGCATTCATTAGTCATTTGGAGGCACTTCATCTAATTAAATGAGTGCGAAATGTCCCATTCTACAACTGGCTAGTGCTGGATATTCAGCTCACGCTCACTGTTCTCTGGACTCTTGCAGCCCAGCTCCTCTGAAGCTGAGGGAAGGGCATGCTTCCCTCATCCCTCTGGTTGCTTTCCCACCTACAGCAAGACCGAGGATGACAACTTCAGC
>NW_010327796.1:3263-11740 GCF_000700745.2 Antrostomus carolinensis
GGGGGCTGTTGAGAGCCCCAAACCACTGCCCCCCCCCCCCCAAAGTCTATCTACACCCCTATTTCAAGAGCAGAGATGAATACGGTGCCTGCACAGCCCCCACTTCCTCCTGTCCATTCCATGCAGATGTTCTGACGTCCACCTGCCTTCCCCAGTCCCAGCTGCACGGCTGCTCTTGGAGAAGGCAGGAAGGATCGCTACTAAATGTGTCCCAGCAGTGACAGACGCTGTCACTAGCTGACCAAGTGCCTCACGCTCTCTTTGTAAATCCTATTTCTGCAGCCCAAGTGTTTCAGGGCAGTTGAATGTTCTAGACCCCAGCACTCAGACCACCACAGTGGGTCTGCCCCTACTGACCTCATCTCCCTCAGGCTGGAGACAGTTCACAGCAGGGCAGATGGCATCTTCATCCTCAGAGTCCTCCTGCTCAGAGAATGACATGTCTGAGGGAAGTAAGTGGCTTTCACTGGAACGCTGCATCTCAAAGAGACGCTCCCGCTCTCTCTCCAGTTTGTTAGTGCAGAGATCCTTTGAGTGATTCAGCTTCAGTTTCTTCTTTTTGGGTGTCCTCACTTTTTTAACTCTTGCTCTCTTCTCATCACAGAAGCTCTCTCTCTCAAAACGTCGCTTAAGTTTTCTGTCCATGTAACTAATTCCATCCTTTTTTCCTCGGCAACAGTCATTCTATCGGAAAGATATTTTGGTAAAATTGTAAGTATGTAAGAACGCTCATTATCCTGTTATTCCACACCCTGCTTTTAGGAACAGGCTTAAATAAAAGTGCAGAGTGTTTGACAGAGTTCTGCCTTCTCAGCAGAAGCGGGATAGGTGAGAGGAGCAGAGGATAGGGCCACACTCCAGTGACAAAGTTTATAGAAAAAAGGATTCTCATTTCCTGCCTCTGAGACTGCTGCTTCAGAGGCAACTCTCTCAGAAAAGCCTCTTTAATGCAGAACAAGCATCAAATTAGAACAAATGTATTCAAAATACAGAAAGTGAGTGTAAAAAAAACCAGATTCAAATTGCAAAAATCCATTAGGCCCAAATGATATTCAATAGTTTGTACAAAATTCATTAAATTATCAACTTTTTGACCCCTTTTGAACAAGGAAAATGTCTTTTCATGGAAGTACAGACACACACACAAACGTCTTTGTAAAGTTTATGGGATCAGGCAGAGCCTCTACTCCAAAGTGCCCCCAATCTCCCTGCTGTTGTCAGACACTTGCCTTTTCAGTTGTCGGTCCCACAGACGACCTCTGCTCTGTTTGCAAAACGGGGCTTTGCTTTGTGAATAGGATCTGGTACAGCTCCTGTATTTCAGGCAGAGAAACCTGTAGCAGCTGGGCTTCCATCATCAGCTCATCCAGCTCTGTGCTAATGACTATTATGAAAGACAGGGAGAGAGGAGAAAAGGAATTCTTCAGTGTCAGCACTGACAAGAACTGCACAGATAATGAAAATTCTTCTCTGGTAGCACATTAAAAAAAAAAAAAATAAAAAAAAATCTATGAAAGACTTTTTAAATCTGCAACTGTATGAATTAACTCTTATCAGTTCCCTCTTCACTGCTTATTAACAGCAGGGTCAAAAAGTTGCATTTCTTAGTGGTTCCAGGATAAGCAATTGCCATCATTCTTGGCAATTTCTCCTGCTTCTGAAGCTACAAGAAGTGTGATTATTCCCTCACTACATAACAAGTGGGTAAGATGGACAAACTGATTGGAATCCATAAGTGAAATCTAGAGAAGGGAAGAAGAAAAGCTGAGAGGATGAGCCTTGCTGCATGCAGAGTCACCGCCCACTGCTGCTACCGAGCTTACAAAACTTGCCTTGAGCTTCTGAAATAGTCCCAGCTAGGGGAGGCCAAAATCATTGTGTAAATAACAGCTTTTTAATACAGCATTCAGTACAGCTCAAATATGGCCTGAAAAATAAAACTGGTTGTACAAAGGACTGCCTTGTTTGAACTGGAACGTTAAAATGAAGTAAGTGTCTTGTGTAGAATTAGCGTGGGCTAAGCTGCACTGACTCGCAAACGTGAAGATAAGATTAGACCTGTGTCCTTGGAGCATTATGCATCAGGGGCAAAGAAATGATAAACACCTCCTTTTACAGTCGTAAAATGATGCAATTTATAGCGTGTCTGTGTTAGTCCAACAAACACACAGTCTGAGCTAGGAAGCACAGAGAACCTGCACGGAGTGACCCTGAGCACAGCAGCAGCCACAGCAGCACAGAAAACTCTCAAGTCTCTGTGACAGTTGTGCTGCAGCAAAACTTAGGTGGACTCATGTCCTGTGGATTAAGTAGCTCATGGTCTCCAGCGCTACTTCCCTTCATTGTTCCCATCCAGCTCCTACAGCTTCAATGTTCTCCCCCATCCCCTCTCCTCTCCCATCTCCTGCAGCCCCATGTACTGTTCACCAAGGAAGTGGCCAGCTCTTGGCTGACACCTCTTCTCCTACCACAACCCATATTTTCCTTACACATGTAGGAAATCTGGATTGTTGAGAACTTTACTCCTCTGCCAAAGCTGGGCATTAAGTTCCAAAGCTGCTCAGGGGACTGAGAAGCAACCAAAGGCCCTGCACAGTCATGTGCCCTTCCTGCCTCAGCCATTTTCTGTTGACCAGGACACCCTCTCTTCTCCACCAAACACAGGGGTGGGGGGGAAATGGGGTGGGGAAATCCAAGTGAAGATTACAAACCATGAAGTGGGATGCAGTGCTGTCCTGTAGAAAATGAAGAATGTAAATATATGGTTCTGTTATCCCAGTCATGAGGCATGGAGAATGACATAGCTCCAATTGTCTGGGAAACCTAGAAAACAAAACAAAACATGATGCACAGGTATTTTCACTAACATAGCTTTGAATTGTCAAATAACTGCAACAGAATCAGAACTTAGTTCTCTACAATTGCTTAAATCTTGTATTCCCGCAAACCGTTCCATCTAATACACCCAAATCCTTCATCCTGCACCTGGAAATAGGCAAAAGCAACTTTATTGTCAAAATTCTTAGCTGTGAATTATCATTTCCAGAGAGCTCAGAAACCAGCCCTAGTGCACACAGCAGAAGGCTCTACAAGAGGAGAACAAGCCCGCGGAGCAGACACAGCGCAGGCAGAGTCAGTAGGGATAACCCTGCACTTGCAGTAGTGAGGGCTCCAGCTCTCGCACTGACTCTGGGTAAGAATTACACACTTTCCTCCTGTTGTTCACAATAAAGAAGTGATTTCTCGCTGCCTCGATCCAATGAGACACCACACTGTGTGGAAGCACTTCTGACCTCAGCGTGTGCAGAGGACACGCCAACAGCAAAATGTGTGTTTACTTATGCAAAGGCCACCTACACAAGCCAGCGAGTGTCACTCTTGGACTCACAAGTGTCAGAAAAGCATCTCACCAGATGCCTTCCAAAGTATCGTCTACCTCACTATTCCAGTGTCTGGGCCCCTTTCGAAATCTGGCTCTCATCAACTCTCCCAGCTGTTTTTCACACAAAGTACTCAAACTCATCTAAATGCTCCACATTCTTCATTTTGGCCAGTGCCAAAGAAGCCGAACTCCAGTGGTTACTGTACAAGCTTCTCTGGGAGAACGAGAGTGCTGGATTACCCCAGATGACACAACTGTTACAGGACAGGACAGCAATGCTGAGACACCGGATTCACCCAAAAACCACCTCAAATCCATCCAGACCAAAGGTCTGATTTAGTGCCTGTGCCCAGATGGCTCCGGCGGCCACGCCTGACCTCCCCTCAGTACCACTGGGTCCAGGAAGGCTCCTTGGCTCAGGCACCGCGAGGACCCAACGCTGATGCACGTGGTCAGATGCTCTTCCATGGAGCTTCCCAGGGACTTCTGACCTGGGAAATGCAGTCAGAAGGACCTGAACTAGCTCTGCTGGAGTTACCTTGGAGCTCAAAATGACACGAAAATGGTTAGACTGCTTCCAGGTCCTCATGGTACCACGTTGAGCTAATAAAACTACACTTTGCATTTCTATCTCTGTCCCAAACATCAACTTATGTGCCCCAAATCCTACCCAGTTTTTGGGGTTTTTTTTTTCAACTATACTAGTTGGTCTAGTGAAAAGATACTTTAAAACCTAAATTATCAGAGAAATTATTTTAGGTGTGTAAATATAGTTTTAATTTCTAAAACTAAGCTTGCCTGTTTGAAAAATCTGGTCAACACGGGCAACTTGGTACCGCGGAGTTACCTGAGAAGCAGCTGCAAAACCTCGTCAAACACGCATGGCACATTTTATGTCTTAACAACTGAGCATGAAAATGCAAACACACAGGCTAACTGGCACAGGGTTGGACTAGCAGAAGTAAGGTGTTCCAATCAAAAAGTAAAAGCAACAGAGTGCATTTCATTTTGTGATGTTTTATGTTCTTTATGCTGCACAGACTTTGTATTTCAGATTTCTTCTGCATTTATTATCTCAGGAAAACTAGAAATGCTTAACACATTTCCCACTTTCCCTGTGCTTTATTTCTGAAAGATCTTTACTGAAGGAGTTTGAAACTCCCTTGTGACCACAACTGAAATAGTTGCTGCAGTTTAACTCAGTAGTTTTAGCAGAATATTCAGCTTGGGAGTTCTAGTGGATGTGATAAGGAGAAGCAGCAGCAGTGACGGATGAAGATACCCTGTGGAAAACAACCTCATCTGAGAGCTAAGCTGGTAACGCACTGGACAGTTTGTGCCTCTGTTACTAATTCTCAACACTTAAAACTATATTGAAATACTTGTTAAGAACAGAATATAAAGACTAATTGAATACTAAGCACTCTAGAAACAATAGCTTCAGCAACTCTGTCGTTAATAGTGTCACATTAGAGCGTAGGAGCTGGGAGGAGGAGAAGGGAAAATAGGCCCTTCAGGAGCAATTGTTCCCAGGGCTCCAGCAGGAGAACACGAAGCTGTTGCTGGAGGACACGCACACCCTGGCTAACTGTCAAGGCAGAACCGAATCCTTGTATCTGCAAAGCAACACATAAACAATCTGCCTTGCCAGTATTTGTGCACAGATACAACGAACCCAAAACCCCAAGCGGTGTCAGAGTGTTCTTGCCGACCATGCACCACCCACCGCCAGGAAACCCAGCAGCAGTTCAGCCTCACCTTGTTTGTCTCTGGCAATTGGCCTGCGGTGCTTTGCCATCTGTGGTAAAATAATCCTGAGCCAATTTTGTCTTGTATAAGTTTTAGATTCCCTGAATATAACATTTGTTGTGCTTTGTGCTGCCAGTTCACAGTTCTCTCGATCATGTACCGTAAGGCATCTCCCTCAGGAAGCCTCACACGGATACGCTGCAAGGAGGCCAGCAAGGGTAAGATCTTTTCTAAAGGTGGTTTTTCTGATCGATGACAGTGTGGACAGAGCCACACACGAGGTCCCTGCAAAACGTTGGGCACTGAAACACAGCCAGTATGGAAGAACCCTCTGCAGAGTTCACACTGTATCATGGGAGCAGCCGGCTCCTTCTGGCACAGACAGACTTTCAGTTCTGCAGCCTCTTCACTCGACAACACCTTCACTTCGTTTGCTGCTCGCAGAGAACGCAATGCTTCCATCTCCTTTAATCGGGCTTCCCCCAGCGTAGCCATCTACAAGGGAGTTCAAAGAAAGGGACGTAATCTCAAAAGCAACAATACTCATTAAAACCAGGCTGACCTCTGCACAACCACACTCTTCAGATGGGCCAAGTGAGTATTTCAGATCTTTAAGAAGCTCCTCATGCCTTCAAGGCTTTGAATGCTTGAAGTGAAGCAGTTATGAGCATGTGCACCAATGTGACTTCAATTTGCTTTTGTTTTGTCAGGCCCAGAGCTTGTTCCCTTCCAAAAATAACCTCCTAACTCCCTCCCTGTCCCAAATCCTTTGTGTTTTGTACTACAAAAACATCACCTTCATTAAAGCAGCTTCAATTCTGAAACAGGCACAGATTTGGCTTGCAGGTGCCTCTCTATGAACGTGCCTCTCAAATACACAGTCTGACTCTGTGTAATCCTGAAACATTTCTGAGCAGTTTTCAGAAACACAAACGTATCTCTGATGCACACACTGTCAAGTGCACAGGGCCATACCCTGACCTGTGTACTGACTCTGGGGTTTGTAAGCACCAAGTGAAATTCAGGTGAACTTCTAAACATGGGGGAACCTTTAGCATTAGCTGCTATTAAAGACAGCGATGTATCTCATTAGTAGCAGTTGCAGCTAATAAATTCTCCACATTTTATTATGTGTATATAAAAATAAATGTATACATGAGGGTATATAGAATCCCAGACTGGTTTGGGTTGGAAGGGACCTTAAAGCTCATCCAGTCCCACCCCCCCTGCCATCAGCAGGGACACCTTCCACTAGACCAGGTTGCTCAAAGCCTCATCCAGCCTGGCCTTCAACACTTCCAGGGAGGAGCAGCCACAACTTCCTTGGGCAACCTGTTCCAGTGTCTGACCACCCTCACAGTGAAGAACTTCTTCCTAATATCTAATCTAAACCTCCCCTCTTTCAGTTTAAACCCATTTCCCCTTGTTTTGTCATTAACTGCCCTTATGAAAAGTCCCTCCCCAGCTTTCCTGTAGCGTATATAGGTAGGTATATACGAAACAGTTATTTCACAAATCATGGCTTTGAAATGTGAAGATTACAGAAGAATAAGCTGTGCAAACTTTAGCCAACTGTGTCCAGCATGGGCAGATGTGGGACGTGCACACAGCACACTGCGTTACGTACGCACGGGTGCTCAGCACTGCAGCTACAGCGCTGGGGTGCAAAGGTATCCAAACCACCCAGGAAAAACCTCCACTACAAGATGATTTGTGCTCCCCTCGTGTCAGAAGCAAAACCTGCCATGCTAAATGAATGCATTTTCCTGAGCACAGTCCATGTGAGTATCCTTCTCTGAAATAGTCTTTTGGGATGAAGAACTTTACCACCAGCAGCAAAGTCTGTTCCATCCACAAGAGTTTTATTGACTTCATAATGCATGAGGTTTTCTTTAATTATTTATAGTGTTTGTTTTAATTATAAATGGTGTTGGGTTATTGTGTTCTTTGAAAGGATCACACTTGGGAAAACCCTATCTTTAATAAGGTTTTGCTATGGTGGGGAAAAATAGGCCTCAATTTTTTATTTTCCTATGCTTCGTTAGGCTACAGGCATTGCCTGGCAAACTGTACGGCTACTTCATGCACACAGACAGCACACATTTTTTCCACTAAAAGCAATTTTGGGAAACCTGAAGCAAGCACAGAAAATGCACAATCTTAGGAGTCCTTCTACAGAACATCAGAGCAAACAGAGAACAGCGGAAGATAACCTGCAGCGGAAGATGCCTGCATGAGAGGCAAACATAAACAAAGATTCAAAGAACTTAGAAGAAACTCCAGTTGGAAAAAAAATCTCGAAGCACGTACCGCAGATGCAGTGTCTTTGCTCTCCGAGAGAGCTCTTTCTAAGTCGCTCAGAGTCTCTAGCTTAGTGCTTTTCTTCTTTCCACTTGGCACTGCCTCCTTCAACTTCTTCTGTTTCCTCTTCAGATTCAGCATTCCAATATCACACCGGGGACATAACACCTGACAGACAGAAAGGCAGTATTGTCCACAACATTTTTAATGCATTTGTCCTGCCCCGACACAGCCACACGAGTGGTTAGAACACGGATTCCTGCAGTTTTTTCCATCAAAGTTTGGAGGACTAGGATGAGGTTATCTGGAAAATGGGGAGAGCTGGAAGATCAAAAATTCAATTTTATAAGAAACACCTCCATGTCTCATTCAGATTGCTGGTCTATAGAGACAGCTGATTCACTAAAGAGCCTCCACGGGATTTAGGCTGCAAGCCCTGGAAAACAGTAGAGGATTCCAGGGGCTGCCCTGCATTCCCATCCGTCCTAATGGAGAGAGCAGGGCTGGGGGTGAGAGGGGCTCAGCACAGGCTGGAGAGGGTGGATTGCTCAAAATCTGCAGGTGTTGACACACACATAGCAACAGCTTCCATGGGGCAGCTGCAGCCTCAGCTTATCCCAGCCAGAGCTGTGGTGGGGGAAGTGGGTATGAACCTGCACTCCAGCAGCTGCGGCCTGATGCAATGAAGTGAATTCAGTGCCACAAATATGTCAATATTCCCATATTCACATTGAAAATGTCAGACTGTGGCACAACACGCTCTCATCAGCCACAGATTAAAACAAATAGAGAAAGTACAGCTAAATCTTAAGCATTTTAAAAGTTTAAAATTATTATTAAAAGCATAAGTCAATCTAATAAAAATGACGTTCAAGTAATATAATCCTAAAACAATCCTGCAAATATACTTAACATTTACTGCTATTTCCTAAGTTAATACTGTTACTGTGATGTGTATTTGCTGTGGTATGAATAGTGGTCTGAGATCCAAGGCTGAGATCTCTTACCTCCAGAAGAGAGTAAGGGGAGTTCTCGCAGAGAAACG
>NW_010327796.1:11792-15511 GCF_000700745.2 Antrostomus carolinensis
GGTAGTCCAGATGCACCGGAATAGATCGACCTCTTGTGACAAGTTCCACTAGTGTGTCCAGTACAGGCACACGTCCTCCAACCTGTCAGATTATAAATTAGGAGATGCTTGATGTATACAAGACATACCACTCCCATGAATCACAGAAAGTCACTTACAGAAGGTAGAGTTTGTAAAAAAGAATTTACTGCTTAGACATTTCAGTCACTTCCATAGCTGTTATTTCAACAGTTGTGCTTCTCATGCTCTAGTCATTAAGAACACAGACAAAACTAATAAAAAAAACTAATTAAAAACCAAATGCTTACCAAAGCACAGTTTAAAAAAAAAAAAAGACTACCAACCCCCAATCTAACAATCTGCACTCGTAGCAGAAAACCAAAATAATTTTGAAATAGACCCAGAAGACAAGTCTAACCCAGTCCCCAGCATGTCAAGAGCAAGGAGCCATCTCGAGTATCCAACGTGCCACTCGAAAGCCAGCTCTGTTTGTTCACTCAGCAGCGTACGCCTGAGCAACCCAGTTCTAAGTGGCCCAGCAGTAAAGCAGCACTGAGAGGTAATTTCTAAAATAGGCAATGATGTGGGACTCGAGAACTAGTCATCCAGAACGACCCCAACATCTCTAGCAGCAAACCTCAGAGTACTGGTACCAAGAACTTTCTGCAAGTCACGATGACTGCAGGCATCTACTGAAATCATTGCAGAACTGAAGCAAAAATTCTTGGCACATACAGCCACATTTTTCCATATTCAGTAGCCAGAATTTCAGAATCCAAACCAAGAAATTAGCAAATGCCAAGAACAATTCACTTAAATCCTCTCAAGACAGCCCTCAAACAAAAGGTAGAATTACATGAACTTTGTTCCTTCAAAATTTTTAATCCCAAGACAACTCATTTTTTAAATACAAAGTCTCTTGACTCAAAAGGAACTTTTATTTTAAAACCCCAATTTAGTTCAGATAGCCTTGAAAATACTAGTGAGTCAGATGAGAGTTCACTTTATGGAAAAAACATAAGGACAAATGAAAATTGAAGAAAATATTTGGCAACTTCTATCAAAATGTGAAATTAGGGCTACCCCAGTCCCACCCTGCCCTGATCGGTGCAGTCCCACTGACCCTGGCTGTGAGGCAGAGCCACAAACCCCTTCAAAGAGTCGGTCCAGCCTATGATCACCCACTTGGGCTTGAACTAACAGAGTGTCCAGCTGCATGAGCAACCACACTAACAGGAGAGAAGAAGTGGGAAGGGAGAGAGGGGAGAATTTAAGCTGCCATTGAACTGTAAAAGAAGCAAAAAACACAGGAAAGGAAACTGAGTCTATAAAGAAAACTGTCTGAAAGGTTAAAAAAAACCCCATCAAAGTGGGAAGTGTCAGAAGCCAAGGTGGAAACCTATATAGGTCGTTTTGTTTAGAAGATTCTAATTTTCTCTCTCTGCCATTTTTTTGCTCAGTTATCTCAGAGACTTATTTCAGAGTGAGAACATGGAAATGGAAATCACACAAAGCCAAGGAGCCTCAAAAAACGGAAGAGGATGAAGAGAAGAAGGAAAGAAGAAAAGGAAACAAAGTAACTTCCATCTCAAAATTCCAACAGAACTACTGCAAAATAACAAGTATTTTAATCTACAAAATCAAAGGCTGACCATACAGGAACAGAACAAGAAACACCCTTGAGATTGGCCATGCTTTGTGTTAACAAATGAGGGAACACCCCTCAATCACAGGATGGCTGAAATATCACTAACAATACAGCTGTGGAAACAGCAAATTAATTCCATGGGGCCTCAGAAGAGGTGACTCCATGACCAGTAAGTGTTAATATCCTTGTATCATCAGGTCCTGGTGAGATGTTACCTGCAGGACAGTACACGGGGAATGCTCCAGAAAGGTGTATTCAAAACTGGAGAATATATAGACAGGACACTTGCCTGATCAGGAATATTCCTGCATCAGGAAATCTTGGGTGGTTTTTTGATGCTAGAGGAAAATTATTTGTTTAGCCAAGCAAATGAAGATACTGTTGGTGACTTAAATACTTCAGGGAACTTGTTTATTCAAGAGTAAGCAAGCAGAACTTCGACTGCGTCACCTGCTCCATACTTTGTGTTACAGGAGTGCAGTGAGGTGATGATCATCTTTTACAGTACAGATGTTCTTTACCTTGCTGATGTTATGAAAGCACTTTCTGAAAATGACACATTCCTTTAAGTTAGGGCAGTGGTTGGGGTGTATCAGCAAAATTATTTTCACTAGCATGCGAAATGTTTAACCTTATTTATCAAGAAAGTGATCTTCATAAGAACACTTACAAGAACACAAAGACTATTTTTCTTTCATCGGCAGAATGGTCCACCAGAACACGACTACCAGGTAACATGATCATTGTTATCAGTGACTGAGCAAAATTTACCTCAAGGTAAAGCTCCATAGCATAGTATCTTTTTAACCTTCTAGATTTTTATTAGTAGCTCCTTTACAGATTTTATCACAGTCAGTTAACTGCAGAGGTAAAGGAATACACATCAGGTCCAGAAAAAGCGTTAAAAACACTAGCACTCATCAGACCATAACCGCACCACGCCTACGGCAAGAGATGTTCCAGATTAAGGATTCCTAACTCAGTGGGATGCTGAAGCAGCAAGTGCACAGACCAGAGTGCAGAGCCTGGTTCTGTTAACTGGACAGGGGTTACCACCACTCACCAAGAAGCCAAGAGGGCAGTTCACATACCTGCAGAGCTTCCACTTCCTGCAGCCAGTCTTTGGCCTTCTGCACCGCATCTTTCAGCGCGACGCCGTTTGGGAGATAGGCTGGGATCTCCTCTATTTCTTTCACTGCTGCTACAAGACTGCTCAGGGACTGCCGTGGTCTATGGAAACAAAACATCTCATAATGTAAAACACCGCAATACAACTGAGGTTCTTCTCATCTGCCTTACGAAAACCAAAGGGTAACACCAAATAATGACATTATGTCCAGTACTAGAGGTGAGTACTGTACAAACAGTAATGCAGGTATGCTTTTAGAAATTTGCTTCCTATAGACTCTACTAGAAATGCTAAAAACATTAAGGAATCTCTTGTCTATTTTTTCAATATTTTTCACCTTTGGGCTTAAGGGATGTTTAACATTTATTAATTTTTGAATCATAGACCTTCGGATCCTCCTTGAACCTCCAAACAGTACCAACTAGATGGTTAAAAAAGTGGAGATGGCTTTTCTGTATTTCACAATTTGAGTCTGATGTTTTAGCAAGGTACAAACCCAACCACATCTCCATTTTGGAGGTTAAACTCAAGGATATTCCATTTCTAAGCTCCATGAAGTTATCATTTTAAAATATTATGGTTACTAATGAGAAAGACATGCTCAAATGCTTCCATAATTATGAGGCTGGGCTGGAGGGAGCTGGAAATCAGGAATCCTGAGGGAAGAAGCCTTGCATACAAGTTTGTGCCACCTTTCTAACCTTTAAGTAGATTGTGCTCTCCCCCATTTTACTTCATAAATCATAAGGTCAAAGCAATGAGCAAGAAAATTTTTCTCAGTAAGGATGTATTTGGCTCATTTCCTTCTCCCCTGCACCAACCAATCTGGAAAAATCTCCCAGTGTTAGAAACAGTCCATGTAATAAAATTTTACCTCTTGGTGGTATATATCTAAGCTCCATCTGGACATGCATCCTCCAGCCTGACACTGAGGGAGGGAAA
>NW_010327796.1:15547-18495 GCF_000700745.2 Antrostomus carolinensis
CTTCCTTGTGGTGAAAGGAGAACTTGCACAATGCCAGGGGAGCACCACAAACACTTCAAGTCCACACCAAGGTTTAATATCACTTCGTTACTCATCCCCCTTCTCCATCCCTTTCCTGTCTGGATGGCACAAGTTTTGCCTTCATGTTGTGAACTGGCTGAACAAAAGAGAGCCCCTTCACAAGTCAACCCAACTATTCCCATCTTAAATAACTCATGGAACTACAAAATACAACACTAAGATTTAGCTTCTACCTGGCCTTTATCAGATTTCTGGCTTTGTCATCCCAGTGTTCAGATACAGTAAGGAGTTCCTGCAGCTTCGCCATTGCTTTCTCAACCGCTGGGTAGGGAGCAAGTCCAACACCTGAGTCTATAAGACGTCTCATATCATCTAGAGTAAGAGAGTTTTGGTCTGAGGAAGCCAGTTGCACGTCCTCGAGCCAGCGTGCCTGTTCCAGACGTATCCGCAGTTCAGCTAGTTGGGGCAGATCAACGTCGAAGTCAAAGCTGACATCCAACAGCTCCTGAAGTTCTGCTGCACTAGGCATTTCTTCAGAAAGGAGTTTCTGGCTTTGCTGTTGAAAAGCTTCCACACGATCAAGAAGATCCTGAAATATAGAAATGCGACAATAAATCAGAAGAAGTCCCACTGCCTAATCTCTTAAACATTTAAGTGCAAGCCTCCTAGCAAACACCACATTGCAATGCACGCAACATGCACGGCAAATTATCATGACACCTGGAACACTTAAATAGCGTGTCTTCAACACATAGTGTATATATCAGCATCTCCTCATACGTAATGTGTCCACAAGCTTGAGGATCATAGAACAAGGGAATTCCACTCCAAATTCCTTTGAACTAAGAGACAGGTGTCAAAAAGAGGTCTGGGAAGAACAGAAAGGATCTAAAGGGAAATTGTAAGTGTTCTGTCAGTGCTGTTTCTGGCTTTGTTCTGGAGTGATTAAGGAGGCTGGAGAACAGCAAGGTTAAGATTAAGAAGGCTTTGAAGAATGTTGGGAAGGGCACAGAGCTTCAGGGGTTCATTTCTGCTGCACTGTTAAGGTTTTTGAGCTGGACCACACAGTCCCAGTAAGCCACAGGCATTCCACTCCTACAGTGCAACACCTTCACTCTCTCTCTCCATTGTGTTCAACAGCTCATCACCCCCACAAGGTCATCTGTGGCTGTCTGCACTTCACCCAGCACAATGGACAGTTAGCCAGAGTCATCTCACTGCAAAGGCTGGGATTATTCTGTATCCAGCTGTCCTGCCCACTGCTTCTCATACTGGCTGAAATGCTATTCCAGCAGCAAGTTCTTCCTCCACAGCTGACATCTTGGTGTTCTGCCAATGAGGTTGTTTGCCAGGGAAGGCAATCTCACCCATAATGGAAATAAAGCCTTTTTAGAGGATACATTAAATTGTGAACTGATCTCCAGTAACTGTTTGTCTTTTATATTAACAGCCTCATTTGCATGACTACGTATAATTTAGGATTGTTGAGAATGATATAAAAGAATACCCTGACCATATGTGTTTGATATTTCCCTGTTCAAGAATGCCAGATGGAGAAGAACTGTTTGCACGTCTGGCATTTCTGAACTTCTGCTTTTTAAACAGTAAGATAACTTCAGAGTTACAATGCTACAAACAAATAACTGTAAATAGGATTACATAAAATCTGATTCACACATTCCAGTAAACAAATAACTGTATTACATAAAATAACTGGATTACATAAAATCTGATTCACACATTCCAGACCTGATAAAGTTTCAAAAGCAATAGTCATAAAACTGGGTTGAATTGGTCTATTCTGATTCCAACTTCCATGATACTGCCTGGTCTCAACCTTGTGTGGACACTGAAGAGATGGTTCAGTAGCTGGCCACTGTATCTCCTGAGTCTCAAACATGCAAAGTTATTCTCCTTTAAGACAGGAATTGCAGCTGCCCAGAATTTATGATTTTTAAAAAATTTTTTTTATTACCCCTCAGTGTGATATACAACAGGCTGGGAGAGTTGGGGCTGTTCAGCCTGGAGAAAAGAAGGCTCCAGGGAGACCTTCTAGTGGCCTCCCAGTACCTGAAGGGGCTCCAGGAAGGCTGGGGAGGGACTTTGGCCAAGGGCAGGGAGTGACAGAACAAGGGGTGATGGCTTGAAAGTGGAAGAGGGGAGATGGAGATGAGATGTGAGGAAGAAATTCTTGGCTTTGAGGTGATGAGACAGTGTCCCAGGTTGGTCAGAGAAGCTGTGGCTGCTCCTCCCTGGAAGTGTCCAAGGCCAGGTTGGATGAGGCTTTGAGCAACCTGGTCCAGTGGAAGGTGTCCCTGCTGATGGCAGGGGGGTTGGGACTGGATGAGCTTTAAGGTCCCTCCCAACCCAAACCAGTCTGGGATTCTAGGAATTTGGCAAATTCTGAAACCAAATCCTGAATTACTTTCAACTTGTCTGAGAGCGAATCATCTGGTGATCAAATAATCAGCACTCACTGATGGTCGTGGGAGACAAAGTGATGACTCACCATCAGCAGCAGGTACTCTGCTAGAACAAGGATTTAGGTAGCCTAGGCTGGTAGCTTTGGCTAGGGTTATCTGTGTTGTTTCCTGGACCATGGGTTGATAGCACAAGGAGATGTTTAATTACAAGAGAAATTACAAAACTAAGATTCTGGATTAACAAAGAAGGAAAGGGAGAAAGGGAACGGGAGGACTGTCACTCAGAGCATTATGGAGTTTCAAGTATTCTCAGATAAACCTTCATTCCTCAGAGAAGACTGGTTAACTGACTCTAAACTTTTAATCTGTAGTCACCCAGGTCATCCTGCTGCTTTTTTTGCATTACTTCGTACAACATGAACGTTCTGATTCCCCTGTGTATTATAAAAATCTACTGACCGCGAACACGAGAGGTTCAGAGAGCTGCTGTCATAACCAGCTCGC
>NW_010327796.1:18513-19189 GCF_000700745.2 Antrostomus carolinensis
GCCCTGCCAGTTTAAAGGTATTTATTCTTGGAGCAAACAGTAAGAAAGGAGATTAAGGCAGTGCAAATACATCACTACGAGAAATGCTCATGTTCCTATCCCTAGAATTTTCCAAGTTACCTTCAGTAACGGTGTCTGACTGAGGACACAGGGCAGAGCGTACAGCTGCCTCACGAACAACCGCAGCTCATTCACAGTCAGCTGGTTTTGACACTTTCCACCTCCGGAGCGGTACCTGCAATTACACACAATTCAACTTGTTGGATGCCACCAAAATAAAGAATTAATTAATTAATTAATTAATTAATTAATAGAATTATAAACTTCCCAAAAATCTTCTTATGATTTCTTGTAAGTCGAGCTTTGCTCACAAATAATACAATATTCAACAGCATCCAAGCAGCCTAGGGCTCACATACATGGGAAAACTTCGGTTTGTTGTAGCAGAATAAGCTATTGTTGAAAATAATCTTTCATATGGAATAGGATTCTGGAACAACTACTCAGCCTTGGAAGAGCACTGGTTATTATGGAATAAAATTAGGCTTTTTTCCAGAACACAGAGCAATTGTGGATAAACTATTCAGTTATGTTGCAATAGCTATTGTAGTGAGCTCTCCCCATGCCCACACCAAAAGAGAACAAATCCCAATTTTCAATGGGTTTTATATTCACA
>NW_010327796.1:19225-20269 GCF_000700745.2 Antrostomus carolinensis
AATCATCATTTTCATTTTTATCTGAAAGCTTCGTATCAAATGAGTGGCTTATAATTGTTAACAAATTGGCTAATATTAAAAACCTCTCTAAACTCAAGCCAATATCAACTAGGTCTGAGAACTCCGAACAGAAAAGGAAAGAAATCTCCTACAATGTTGGCTCCAATTTAATCCACAATATGTCATTTAAACAAAAGAGGAAAACAACATCCCAGCAGGCTATGCCAGCATGACTGGAATGTGAACACTAGAAAAATAAAATCTAATTTACCCTTCTATGTTAAAAACAGGCATTTTTAAAGGATATGCAAGATCACATTGGGGATTCCAAAATCCATAGTAAGCTGAACAAGAAAATTAATTTAAAGTCTCAGGTGCAACACAGGCTATTTTATGGTCTACAGTGTCTTACTATTTTTTGTGGAAGTTCTGCAGTATCTTCCAGGAAGAGGCACAAGTTTTTAAAAATAAATATTTATGTTAAATATACATAGACAACTACATATATACATATCTAAACTGCAACACTGACTGTCACAAGATGGTTTTGATAAGCGGAAATTATACGAGCCTAAAAAAAGCTTTCACAGAAGAAAAGCCCACATCCACCCAGGGTTATTATTAATCACAAAGATCTCCAAGCACAAGGTCTCTAAACTCTTGGAGACTCTAAGAAGCAGAAAAGGTATCATGAGGTGTGGAACAGGAAGGGGATGGACAGTGAGAACATCCCTTTGTACTTGCCCTGTCAGACTCTTCCATTATCATCTACAGGGCCAGAGAGGAACAAGGGCTGCACTGTCCTTTGGCCTGACTTGGACAGTCGTTCACAGAACAATCTTCCAAACAGCATCTATTAGGATTGAGTGATCACCCATCACCTTAACAACCAAAAGAAACGGGGAAGTACAGCTCATCTGCACTTCTTCAGGTACTGCAGAGAAGATGGTGAGTGAGAGTCACAGGATTTCCTCTCAGACAATATTTATCATCGAATCACAGACTGGTTTGGGCTGGAAGGGACCTTTCAAGCTCATCTAGTCC
>NW_010327796.1:20559-21931 GCF_000700745.2 Antrostomus carolinensis
GTCTCTTCTCCAGGTTGAACAACCCCAACTCCCTCAGCCTTTCTTCACAAGAGAGGTGTTGCAGCCCTCTGATCATTTTTGTGGCCCTAAGACAGTATCATCTGCCTTGGTCTGTTCTCTGTTGTGTACACTAAACAGGAGGAGATCCTTCAGTATCACTAACTACCATTTCAGTATCACTAACTACCATGATTAACAGGAATGACATTTCCAGTCAGGTTAAGTCAAGTCTACTGCACAACTCTTCCAAACCGAGGATCAGAACAAAATGCTCAGTCCCTAAGGAAAAGTTTGTCAAAAACAGGAACCAAACTGTAGGCAGAATCCACAGTCCTTCATAACCAATACACAGCAGTCGCTGTGATGAAGGCTGCCCAACATCCTGCAGATATGTGAACTTCACGTAGATGAAACTGTATTGGCTATAACATGCATTCAGATTTTAAGCAGATTATTCTTTCCTTTTTATCTTCCTACATAGGTTATGAGTGCTCCCCTCCTTCAATCTTTTAAGAAAAAAAAAAAAATCCACCAAATAACATGGATTTTTAAAACTAAACATGCACCTGGACTTTTCCCCAGAAATATGTCACAAAAAGGTGAAGGGAGAAATGGTGAGAGAAGGGCTAAAAAGACTTTTAGAGCAAATGAGAAATGCAATCCAAGAGCTGCTTTGACCCTGTGTAGTGCAACACTGGGAGGATTATTCATCACAGTCTGTAATGCTGAAGGAGCTGGCAAGTACCGCTGTGAGATCGGCTGATACACTGTCATGGTGACAAGAGAACAGACCTAATCAAGAAGATAAAAACTGCCCCCTGCTCTTTCCAGGTCAAGCACAGTCAGGTGTATCCTAAGAGCAGGAAAGACTCTTGGAAGAGCTTGTCTGGCACAGGACAGCTGGAAAGGGCCTGGCTGCTGCTCCAAGTTCATCATCAGGAGGCCTGAGCAAATACCAAGGATGGGAGAACACACGGACTGGGGATGCCAGAATGAGAAGAGATGGTGCAACACTAACTGAACGAAGAGATTAGGAGTGGACAAGTCCTTCGATAACAGTGCCAGGCACCTCTGGGGTTGAAGTTAACTATCTGGCAGAAGTCATGTCTGTCAGAGTGATGACTTTTCCTTTTCTTGTTGTAACACTTTTACGTTAGTGTGACAGGGGCTCCATCCTCTTGTGTTTGCAGGACAGTGAAGGTGAATTTTTATCAAGTCCTTGCTACAAAGACTTATGCAAGAATCACGAGGAAGAGAAAGCTGAGCTACAAGAATCATGCCTAAATGGTAGTTGAATATTCTGCTACCAAAGTCATCCTTTAAAGTACTGCAAGAACACAGGGAGTTCTTGCACAGGGACAAGCTACAAGAT
>NW_010327796.1:21964-31976 GCF_000700745.2 Antrostomus carolinensis
TACCAGTACAAAGAGCAACTGCCCTGACAAACACCACATTGTTCAAAGCAGCACAAACAGGTGAAAATTGTCTAGATGGAACAAAAGAGAAACAGTTTTTCCTGAAGTACTTCACACGGTTAAGCTTGTTGGACTTGAGCAATATTGTCTTCCATGTATATAAACCCAATATTTTCTTGGAAACCTATAACTCTGTGAGGGATGCGGCCATTCTAAGTCTGGGTAGAGAATGTGCAACAGAAGATGATAATCTGTGATCCCCAAGAGAAAGGCAGTTACATCAACAGAGTCACAATCAAACAATGAGGAGATCTGGCCTTATCCTTCTGGATCTTCGGACTCCTTTTAAACATGGCAAGTGCTAGCAAGTCCAGGCAGCCAGACACCCAATTTACAAAGAATGTTTTATCCCAACACTGCCCTATCTTCAAATTCCTCGAGCAAATAACCTGTCTAAAAGATTTAACAAGTGCTGCCAAAGAAAGAACAAGTGTTTTTCAGAGATCTCATACACTATTCCCATCAGCAGCAACTCGGGAAGTTAAGACACTTTATTTTTCCACAAGACACAAAATACAATGAATATCATGACATGTGCACCACTGACAGATTTTCAGTCCCCATGGCACAAAGACAAGTGGGCGGTATCTTGTTGGGTGTTGCTTTGTCAGAAATACCACAGAAATTTTTCCTTTTGGGGAACATGAGAATTAATTTCCTGCCCAACTCTCAAACACAGAGGAGGAAGAGATTGAAAGCTCAGGATGTTTAACTTAACACATGCAGTAAAGATGAATTTCCCTGTAAAAGATGGCTCTCTTGAGAAGACAAAAAGATTGCTTTTAATTTTAAGTTTTACAGAACACTGGCATCTATCTTCAGTGACCCAGCTGTGTTGCAAACATATATAGTAACATTCACCTGGTTTGTCTTTTGCCATTAAGAAGCTGCTGTGCAACTGAGGCACATTTGTCTGCGTCCTGTGTAACCAGTCTGAGGTGTCGCAGCAGATCATTGTCTGGAAACTTTTTCATTTCTGATTCTTCTATCAAAGCCTTAAAACTGATGAGACCTTTTGGGAAAGACAGTAAGTTAACAAAAGTCCCACTTTGTGATGGATTTTAAATGGTAAGGCTGAATAACACAAGACATTAAATATATTTCTATTTAAACTTCAGTTACATTTTTTGTCAGAGCGATTTACAGCCTCCCACAGGGACAGCTTAGCATAATGTCTGGGACTGTAAAGCTAAAATATTTACTTTAAAACATGGAATTATACGATTTCTTTTGATTGTCATATAAGACAAAAATTGCTACGGTTCAGAAACTAAAAAACTGAAAAATTGGCCATTTAAAATTATGTTGTAGACAAAAGGTAGGGTACTTACTTCTTTTATTGTTAATTTTTGCATCCAGAGCTTCGTTAACATTGGAAGCCCATTTGTTGTATGATTCTGCACGCATCTTCAGTGCATTCATCATCGGATAGAGTTCCTCCAGGGCATAGCGGTACCTACAAGCAGCACAGAATTCAAACTCTTCAGCAAGAACTGGGGGTGGGGGATCAGGAGGGTGGAAGGGAGGGGCATCAAGATGTGTTGGTCCACACAACACAGAAATTATCTACTATGTACCCAGGGTTATATAATTAAGACCTACAACCCCACCAGGTTCCTCCTAAGAATTTCCACATTTGCAATTGCTTCAAACAGCAATTTCAACATTACAATTGAAGCAATTGTGAAATTGTCTCAGGACAAGCGACATTCATGGGGGACAAAAATGTACCAAACAACAGGAAAGATGACAACAGGACGGAAAGCTCACAAAAACAAAAATATATTACTCAGCAAGGATTGGATGTAAGGGACCAAGATGACCTTGTTGCTATAAATAAAAAAGTAAACTAACTTATCCAGCAATTTTTCCCATTATAGAGCAAAATGAGCTCAATGCTGAAAAGAAAGAGTCTTTGTACATGAGCACAAAAAAGGCACTTTGTTTTGGGGATACTGTATTTGCAAAGGACTGAGAGAAACAGAATACCGAGACTAGCACCACTGACAAAACAGAGCAGGCACTGGATTATCAAAGTGCAATTATCTACACACATAACAAATATCTCCAGAACACAGTATTATTTGCTATCTAAAGCTTACCCCAGTTTATATTTGTAGGTGGGACAGGAACAGAGATCCTCAACATGGTACAAGCATACCAGTAATCCAGGTTTACACGGACAATAAACAGCGGACATGAAACAGGTGGTTTTACACTTTAAGCACTGTCGCTCGTCATCAGGAAACAGCTCAAAAGCCACTCTCTCCGAGTCAGTCACTCCCTGCAAAAGAGTGTGTTACATCACTTCAAAGTCACTCCTAATGAAGAGGTGAGTATTCCAAGCTAAAACACCAGAAGCAAAATTTATCAAAGGAATAATGAAGTTTAGAAATAAGATATTAAAACCAGATAGACAGAAATCTTGGTTAATGAAAAAAATCAGCTACTGTGACCAAATTACTAAAAGAATAAATATTACTTCAAAAGAGACATTCTGAGCAATATTAAAGGGCAGATGCTAAAACAAGATGCAATAAATGATTCTTTAGCCAAGCAGTCCTCTGACATCAACAACATTACTCAGGAAGGTACTACGCAGCTCTAGGCTGTTGCCAACATTGTACAAGTCCCAGCAAGTCTTCACACCGCTCTTTCAACTCTTCCTTCACTCATTATCATATTCTTTCCTACAACTCACCAGTTTATCAACCTTCTCACGCAGCCTCTTCTCGTCTTCAATCATAATAGCCATGTCTTTCTGAACTGTAGATGCTACTACAACATCAAGATCATCCGCTTTGGAAGCCATTTTACAGATCATCTCATCATGAGAAAACACACAGTAACGGTTTAGCAGACGGTAGTGTTCCACACACTGGCGACCCAATGGCAGCTGTATTGAAAGACATTAAATAAACGAAGAGTTTGTTTTGAAAATTACATTAAGATACTGACTTTTTATGCTAGTAAACAAAAGCTGTCCAAATGAAAGGCCAAGGCAAATCCTTCAAGCAACAATAGTCATGATTCAGAATATAAAACTAGAAAAATCAAGACCCTGAGTTTTTGTATACCAGGACTGCTTATAACTCCTTTAGTGGACACAGTGCATTTCCTCCATGAACCTAGCTAAAAAACTCACATCTGCTATCTGGCAGAGACCATAATTAGGGACAACTAAATCACTAAACCACAGCAGGCTCAGGAAGACCTGAGCTAAAATACAGAGAGGCTGGAGAAGTGTCAGAGGGGAGAGCAGGGGTGCCCCGACAAAGGCAGGTTGCAGGGCACGGTGGACCTTCCTCTTAAATGACATGGCTGGTTTATGCAGGACATGAACTGTGCTGCAGCATGAGAAACTGCTGACTCCATGAACCACCAAAGCCCCTAATTAACCCCAGGCAGAGTATACAATTCATTACGAGCTGGGCAGGTTACTCTTCACTTTATTTTAAGGTTATCACTGGCCAGGCACATAGTGATGCTCAGGGTACAACAAGGTTACGTCTTAAGAGTCTGGTATGAAACTCACGGAGGGACAAGAGGAAAACCAAACTCAAACCAACTGAGATGCAAACACAGTCACAATGCAGAAACCTTTCTTCCAATTTCAGTCATCTCCTAAGTGATGTTTTTAAACATCTAGCAACATTTTAGATGGGCTACATTTACAAATAGCTAAGAGCTTTTTTGGGAAAAAAAAAAATCAGAAGAGAAGTAATTCAAAATGTCAGTAGCTTCAAAGGATCTTTCTGAGATCAGGCAACACTGTGTGTCTGAGAAATCTACTGGGAAGGAGAAATGATTACTTGTAACTCTGGAGCAACCATCTTCCATCTGTTTTTACTTTAAAAAAGACAAAAAACATAACAAATCAGTATGACTTTGTAATGTGTTCCTCTCTCTGTTGTTTCAATGAGCTAAGTGAAGCTCACCAGGAATAAAGTACTAGTCTGTAAACCTTCTGCTTGAACATTAAAAACTCTGTTTGCTTTCATTAAGGTATTCTTCCTTAAAAAATTACAGCACCTCTGCTATCCAAGAGGATGTACTCACATCAGATGCAATTCTTATTATTTTTTTTCCCCAAGAGGACTATCAAAGTCTTTAACTGTTCTTAATGTGTTAAATGTATCACACAATTTAATCACAGAAGTTAAAATAAAAAAGAAGTCCAAGTCAGCTTCACTTTTCAGCTGTAGAAAGCACCTCTTAGAGAATTCCCAGCACAATAAACAGAAAAATTCCTTTCCGGCTCTTGACTATTTGAATGGAATTTGAGGACACAAAAGGAGTAGATTCTAGCAGCCTGGTGCTTCTCATATTCTAGGCATGCATAGAACCTTCCTACCTCCTGCTGTAAAAGATACTTCAGCCCTAATGTATGAATTCAAACCAAACCTTAGGAACCAGAGAAAGCCGCATGTTCACTACATGAAAGAAACCTTCAGCCAAATATTATGCTTCCAGTAACAGGCTCCTTCTGATCTGTGGACTAGATTTGTGCATCAGCAGTAGGTTAGAGCTGTACATCAGCTAGGAACAACTCTGGAACTGCAGACTTTATGAAAAACTGGTTTTTGGAACATACCCAATCAACTGTGCAGAAGTTCACAGCTTCAGCAAAATTGAAACCCTGATTGAAGCCACTGTGATAAGCTCTTGGGAAGGTGATCACAAACTCTCCAGCACACTGATTTGTTCGATAAACCTAGGAGAAAAGACAGACAAGCATTAGGTCAAACCTAAACAGAACTGAAGGCTTTGAAGAGAATATGGATTTCTAATTCCTAGTAAATTCTATGACGACTTCAGATAGTTTTAAAACATGAGCCCAAGAATTACAACTGGCATTTGGTAACTTGTCATATAAAACCCTAGAAAGTGGAGAGGTTTCGTTCAGCCACACCTGCACTCTAAGCCATTTTAACTCAGCTGTCTGTGCCCTTTGCACTTGGCTAGCTCTGGGTACCGTTACACAGGTAAAGCACAGACAAAACCTTCTTCAACATGTAGCTGAAGGGGAAGAGAAATCTGGAACTAACTCAAAAGTTCAAATCGCTGTAAATCTAACACTGTTCTTACTAGACTACCAGCATGAGAACAGGCAGGTCTTCCTGTATCTTTCAGTTCTGGAGTCTCTCACAGCACAGGAGACACCACAAACCATTTTTTCCAGATTTTCTTTTAAGTCCCAAGGTCAGCTAGTCAAAAGCTAATTAAGTTGTAAAGGGACATAATTCCCATGAATAATCTAGTATGGAATATGATGGAAACTGATTAAAAAAAATTTTAAATACCTAAGAACTTATCCAGGAAAAATAAGAGGATGTGGATAACAAATAAAGGAAGAATGAGTTTTGGCCCCTTGACAGAAACTCTGTGCCAAAAAAAATTGTGTCTGATTAGACAGACATATGAAGAGCTCCTGCCATTGTTTCAAAGGTCAAGACTAATCTTTCCATCTCAGATACAGAAATAGAAATATACTAAGGTGGATCTCCAGAGAAGAGTTTGCCAAGCAATTCCAAAAGCAATGATTCCATTGCCCATCTGTTCATACTGGCACATTATACTAGACAAGGAAGATACAACACACACGGAAACTACCACACCATCTCTGTAATACAAGGGGCTTCAATTATCAGTTTTGAAGTAAAATTCAGTGCAAACAAAAGAGGGTTGGGTTTGGGGGACTAGCACAGGAGTCCAACAACATACAGGCACTCCGTGGGCCATCAAAGTATTCGGGTTCATTATGGTGACAAGTTGGTGCAAGAGATCTGGCTGAGATTCAAACAGCTCTGGAGCAAGCTTCTTCATTACATCCTCCAGCTGTTCAGCTGCATACCCTGGGGCTCCATACCACGTTTTAGGTTCCCCCCTGCAAGATTATTAAAAAAAGTTAAATATAAGCAATCTCGTAAGTTACATTTTCAGTCTTCTGCTTTAAAATACACCATGTCAAAAGAAGGGTATATCACCAGGAAGGAATGCAAAGATTTTGTACCTTCTTGAATCTTCACATTTTATACAGGTCCCTCCTCCAGATCTAAGTTTTTAACTGCCTATGTTTCTGAACACATACTTAAAATATTGTGGGGAAAAAAAAAAACAAACTGAAGAAGTCTTCAGTGAAGTTCTGCTGATTCCAGTGCAACTTCAAAACATAAGCTGTTTATCTTTTACCATGACACAAACTCCCTCTTGGATCTAACAACCAAAGCCAGTTTTATCTGTTTTGTGCATAATTGCCATAAAGGCAACAAATAGTAAATAGAAATTAAATTTCCAAGTTATGCAAAAGACATCAAGGGGAAAAAAAAAAAAAAAATCCATATCCAGAGCAGGAACAAACATCTTCTAGCAACAGCTTAGAAAATTAAGGTTATGCAGATGTGTTTCAGTAGATATTGTTTCAGGTTTAGAATGAAGCTGGCTCACTGCAGCAGAAAGACAAAGATACCTTCCAATCGCTTATAAAGAATGATGTTACCAAAAGTATTTAGAAAAGAAGTAGCAGACAAATCACCTTCTCCCAAGACTCCTGAAGAGCTGGCAGAAGAAAGCTGACCCAACAGTGAATTTTTTTTCCATAAATTATGAAGCAACTGAGTAGATTCCAGAAGAAAGAGTACAGTATGAATCCAGATGAAGTATGAATCCAGAAGCACATCCCTCATACCTAGGAGTTTACTCCTGCACCCAAAGAGCACCTCTGTCATAGTGAAGAGGACAGCTAGCGGGAGGGGCTGCAGAAGGGCAGCACAAGGTATCACAAGGAGTAGCACAAGCAGAGTCGTCACTACACAGTGTTAAATGACTATGCAGCCTTGGACCTGGTCATCATCTTGGAACAATTCTATGAATTCATGAAGACCAGCCACAGAAGCAACTAAAAACTGTCCTGTGTCCTGACCCAATACTGGGTTAGTCAAGAATTCTGATACTTAACACCTGTCAGTGCCAAGGAATGGATGACAGCAGTTATGGACTTTGCTAAACTTGGACCAGGATACTGGTACCAGGGGTCTCTGGACTTCAGAAGAACAAATAATGGAGAAAGATACAATTCTAATGGGTATGTTAAGGTGTCAGCCTTATGAAGGCAGCAAGCTGCACAATGGATCAAGGTGACAGTTCCTTCTGCATTGCTACCCAAACTGCCTTTAGAAATACCAGCATCAATGATGCTAGTTCTTCCTCCGACCAGGACTGATATCTTATCTATTTGCAAGCATCTTTAGAAGCAAAGATTTGTTCTCCTTTTACCATTTCAAGAACTAACACAGGACTTAGAGCCATGCAGAAGAACTACTGCCTTCAACCCTGTGAAAGGTCTGCTGCTGTAGCCTGGTTCACTTGTGAGTATCTGCTCCAAATACTGTACAAGCTCCTACAAGGCACATGGGAACACTGAATATGGACATGTCATCCCCAGTATTTCACAAGAACGAGTCCTGCCTTCTGAAGTCTTTTCATTGGAGGACTATCCCTTCAGTGGCAGGTCATTAAGACTGACTCCTCTGGCCAAGAACAGTGTTAACCTGAACTACAAACTGCTCTCAAATAGGTTAAAAAGCACAGACTTAAACCTTTAAGTTGAAAGGAAATACAGAAGAACATCTACAAATGAAAAGACAAGAAATCAAGGACTTTCACACTGGAGGAGAAACGCAGGGCAACTCTGGCATGTGTCTGTGAATGTGTGCACATATACACGTATGCACTTATGCATCTTTCTGGCCTTGGGTCCACACTGATGCAATTTGGGACCAACAACGGAGCACATAATGCCATTCGAAAAATAGTGAGGGAAGCTCTCCTAGAAGAAATTAAGTTTCTACTGCAAACAAAAAAACCTCCTCTCCTTCCCAGTTTTCAGCCCGACTGAAGACCCAGACACAAAAAAAAGGCAATAAATGACAAGAAAGATAATTTTTACAATGTAATCCTGATCAGTCATCTACTTAGTCTCACTCAAACATTTGTTTTAATAATGACCAGTGCTAGGAAAGCAAGTGAGTTGTCACTGACTATTTGGACTCGGCTACAGCAGCAGCTATTTCAAGGAGCAGCAATTGAATAATTGACTAAAAAGATAAGCTACTGATTAGTAGTTGGGATGCGCTTTGACCATTTTGCTGGAATACTTCTGTGAACAAGGAAATGGAAAGTGCTTAACAGGTTTCAGGAAGAGTGACAAGAATAAATCAAACTCAGAAAAGCTGTTGTAAGGTGAGAAGTTTAAGAAGCTCAATCTATTTAGGATATCAAAGAGATGGCAAAGATCTGTCCTGATTACAGCTGACAAGCGTTTACTTGATGAGAGGATTTATAATAGAATGATCTATCTAACAGACAAAAAAATATGCAGGATCCTAAGACTGTTAGTTGAAGCTAGATGATTAAAAAAAATTGCATGGTTTTTAGTTTTACATTGAGCATAATAAAACGTTTGATGGAGTATCTGCTGCATCTCTCATGGATTTTTTAAAACTGGGAATGGATGTCTCTTTCCAAAATATGACCTCTTGTGCAATGCAGGAATCACACTGCGTCAAATTTAACCCTGCTGCTGCAGGACTGCGAGGGTTATTCTGGTCTGAACTCTATGAGTTTGGTTTGATTCCACTAACTAAAAAGGGGAAGGGGGAATGAAAGGGAAATTGCTTTTCAGGCTGAGTTTATTCCTCAAACTCACCAATGCAGATAGTTAATTGAATAGCTCCAGTGGTCTTCTATATGCCAACAAAATGAAGAAAAGCACATTCCTACATATAGCCAAGGTAATTTCATTCCACATATGTCTGCAGTGATGTGAGCAAGAACAGACTGCTCCATCACTGGCATGTTGTTTAGATTCCAGCCACTATCAAGGTATTCCTGAAAATTGAACAGAACAGTCACAAGTTCACACAACATGAAGTAAAAAACCCAAGAAAGTAAAACTGCCAAAAGAACAAAAACATCTTTTCCAACTGAAAAATATAAGAAACGGGTCAATGAATCAAAGAACAAAATCTCCATTGTCTTTGTTCCTTTCACAAACCTTATCTGACCTGCTTTGTTAAAATTAGACTTTTTTTTTGTTTGGAAGTTATTTATTAACTTCTAGGATAAACCTCTGGCTTTTAATACCTGATCACAGCGAATTTAATTTATTCAAAACTCTGATGTAATTCTCCTCTTCAAATACTGTGCCAGATACACAAAACAAACACTTTGCAACCCAGTTCCATTACTGTGCTTTGAACCAGAGAGGCTTATTTAATGAAGAACTGCAATTCAAACATAGTGAACTAATAAAGACCTACCTCTTCTTCTGGTCTAACTTTAAACTTCCCACCCCTAACTGGGAAGCCACTGCCAAATTCCTTTGAAGCAATATCAGCTCCATATTCCACTGTCACATCCTCTTCAATGGTACTAACAAGTCTCCAGAATTCTTTTTCAACCAGCTCGGTGGGGACCATCTAGGTTTGAGAAGAAAAACATGGAGCATATAGTGAGGAATCAGTGTATAAAAAGCATGTGCATAAAAGCCATCTCAGGGAGGAACCTCCATTAGCTTGAACTATTTTCCTATTTCAAAATCACTTCAACAAGAGGTAAAAAAATGCAGCAGAAATATGGTTCCACCCAGGACATGCTGCTGCTTTATTCTCTCAGGAATGACAGTTAGAGACTATTCTCTTCCCTAAAGACATTTCTTCCAAAGTGAAAAAAAAAAGGAAAAAGGAAAAAGGAAAAAGGAAAAAGGAAAAAGGAAAAAAAGGAAAAAGGAAAAAGGAAAAAGGAAAAAAAGGAAAAAGGAAAAAGGAAAAAAAAAAGGAAAAAGGAAAAAGGAAAAAGGAAAAAGGAAAAAGGAGAAAAAAGAAAAAAGAAAAAAGAAAAAAGAAAAAAAAGGAAAAAGAAAAAAAAGGAAAAAGAAAAAGGAAAAAAGAAA
>NW_010327797.1:0-1902 GCF_000700745.2 Antrostomus carolinensis
GAAGGTTGGGGAGGGACTTTTTATAAGGGCAAGCAGTGATAGAAGAAGGGGCAATGGTTTTAACTGAAAGACTGTAGGTTTAGATTAGATATTAGGAAGAAATTTTTTTCCTGTGAGGGTGGTCAGACACTGGAACAGGTTGCCCAAGGAAGTTGTGGATGGCCCCTCCCTGGGAGTGTTTCAGGCCAGGCTGGATGAGGCTTTGAGCAACCTGGTCTAGTGGAGGGGGGCCCTGCTGAAGGGGGGGAGTGGAAGGTGTCCCTGCTGATGGCAGGGGGATTGGAACTAGATGATCTTTAAGGTACCTTCCAACCCAAACCGTTCTATGATTTTAGGATTTGATGATTAAATATCTCTATCATCTACATATGTTGCTGTAAACAGCTTCTGCTCATATGCATTTGATAATTCATAAGAAAAAAAACAGTTCAAGAAAAAATATGCAAAGTTTTATAAAGGAGTCAGAAATAAAAATAATGGAGAAACAAAATGTGAATTGAACAGTGACCTTTGATATGATTTACAGACCTGAACTGCATAGCAAATATGACAGCAGCTTATTAACATTTTATTTTTGGTGCTTCAGTCTCACTGAATCAGCAAACTAAGAATATTATATCATACAGGAGACATGACTCACACATTTTAAAATGCATTTTAAAAATTATGTGTGTAAATATTTATATTCCACTGACTATAGATTTAATTAGGTGTCAATGAGTATGATTTTTCAGTTACTTCTGTCAAATACAGCTTTTAAAGAAGCCAGTAAAAACATGCAGTTAACGCTTCCACTCAGAAATTATAGTTTCTGGTCTCCTATGATTTCACGTACTACTAGGGAAAAGAGATTATTTTTAAAAAAAGGGAGGGGGGGAATTGATAACTAATGCTTAATTCAGAATGAACACTCAATTTCTGAGAGGCAATTAAGATAAAATATCAACAAAGCATATAGAGTTGATTAAACTTATTGATGTTTTGTAACTATGTATTAATGAACTTCATCCAGTTTCCATTAAATTATTAATATTGTGGCTTTAACGAGAATTTTATCTTAATCAATGCCTGAAAGTAAATTGCAAATACTGTTGACACATTCTTCAAAAATTTGGCCTTTTGGTATTGCTTTACAGTACTAGTAGTAAAGCAAAAAATCAACCTTGCTTTACCGCCTCCTGGAATAAAAACCCAACAAAATGTAAATTAAATATGTCTACATAAACATTACAGACACTTAAACATTTCATGACTCTCTTTGACTTTATAGATTAAAGTCTCCAATCAGGCCATCTTCTACCCAGGAAAATCACTATGGAAAGGGTAAGATGTGAAATGTACTAACAAATTGTAGCTCACTTAGCCAATACTCTTTTTCCTCTCTCAACATATTTTGATTGCATTTATTAATTTCCATTCAGAAATGTCTCAGTGATGTTTCCTAGATACTTTCGGAATCTTCAGCCTCTAAGTTATTAATTCCACACTGCTCATTTTAGTGAGATAATTGAAAAAAAAAATAGTTCAGAATAATTACAGCAATTATTCAAGATCTGTCACTAAATTGGAGAGGCATGGACTAGATGGATGGACCACTCGAGGATAAGGAATTGGCTGGATGGTTACACTCAAGGAGTTTTATTCAACGGCTTGATGTTAAAGTGGGGACCAGTGATGGTACATCCCTCAGGGGTCAGTATTGGGACTAGCACTCTTTAACATCTTTGCCAGTGACATGAACAGTGGGATTGAGTGCACCCTCACCAAGTTTGCTGACAACACCAAGCTGTGTGGTTCAGTCAACATGTTGGAGGGAAGGGATGCCATTCAGAGGGACCTTGACAGGCTCGTGAGGTGGGCATATTCAAATCTCACAAAGTTTAACAAGGCCTAGTGCAAGGT
>NW_010327798.1:0-8465 GCF_000700745.2 Antrostomus carolinensis
TGGCTGTTGCTTTTAGGACAGTTCAGTGTAGATTCTTCATTGAGTTTTTGGTTTTGTTTTGTCTTTTTAACACGGAGAACTGAAGTGAATATGAAAGTCAGGCTCGATAAATCCATACGCAGCAGATTTCCCCTTTCTGTCCGTGTCAGTTGACGAAAGGAAAATCCTCTTGGCACAGCCGAAATAGGTAGGTAGGGATTAATAAAGGCCATTTAGGGTAAGAGACTGGGAGAAAGAGGGTGTGGAACTGGAACAAGAGGTCGCTTCCTAAGGCAAAGTGCTGGGGAGTACTTGGGGCACGGGGTTCCTGACACTGCCACCCCATTTTCCAGCACAAACAACCTATTTCCATTCTTCCTTTTCAGATTTTAACCCTTCCATAGGGTATATGATACCCCAAAAGGACATTTCTTTCACACTGTCAGAAATAAGTGACACTGGGTTTGTATTTGAAGTGTACTTGAAAACTAAGTTCCTTTGCTTTTTTTTTTTTTTGCTTTTTTTTTTTTTTTCACATTGCTTTGGTAAATAAGTGATTTTAAATAAAACTTGTGACCAAATGGTTTGTCATCAATTCTTGCCACAGTGCTTGTGACTATATTAGTATCATAAACTTCAGCTTAGGCAGCCAGAAGATCAAAGCATCATATTTTCAAGAGTCTTGAGGAAATGTATGTAGCATATACTCACTGACATGTCTCCATCATCCTCATTTTTTCATCCTCAAATTAAGGATGACTAAGTGACCTTAAGTTTTTGTTATTAATCTTCACCTAATGTGTGGTTTTGAACAGCTCAAAAGCGTTTTAATGTCCTCAGAAGTGCAGGTTATAGGTCTAAGCACGTTGTGGGCACATGACTCGTGAAACACAATGGGGTGTCTTACATATTTTGGAAGCAACCTTCAGGCTGACTCCTCTTGGCACACGTTGCTGCATCATGCAGTACAGGGCTAGGAGCGTCTGCTGAAAACAAACGTTTGTTTTCCATTGATCTAGAAGCAACTGGCTATCTTCCAAAAGTGGTCTCAGGGTCATCAGCTGCAAATAATGATAAATCTAATCCCAGGTAATTTCACAGCAATGGATTTTTTTAAACATATCTTGAAAAAGTTTTTGTGCGGTTTTGATTCTCACTCAAAAATAAACAAGTGGAATGGATTGTTCTTCCTTTTAATTATGTAGTGATGAGCTACTTTTAGAAATATTTAATTATTGAATTACTGTCTGTTTATACAGACATCAGTTTGTTCAGAGAAAAACATGCTGTTTCCAACTAGGTCCATAGATGACCAACACTTCCTTAGCATTTTCTATATTTTCTCAATTCTTAGCAACAAAAAAGGTTCAAGATTTTTTCTTTTTGGATGCTGCCCTATGGGAAAAAAAAAAAAAAAAAAAAAAAGAAGCATAATCTGCTCCATTTGTGTTGCTTTTCTTTATTTTTCTTCTGATAAAATTTATTTATTAACTTTTTCATAAACTACGATAAGCTGGATGGAAATTATTATCAATTTTACTAGCCCAGGAAAGGCATTGTCAGTCATCCCAGCAAAAGGAAAGCCTTTGCTGGGAAAAATCTTTTCACTGGTTGATGGAATGTTACCCTTGCAATCGTAAATATATTCCATAGGGGTAGCCAACTCAACTAAAACTACTAAATTGCCACTTAACGTATTAAGGATCATTAAAGGATCATGCTGTATTCTTTAGGTTCTGTTCCATATGGCTAAAATATAGGCCAAGATAAATATTTAAGGGCTGAGATCAACTTCTGACATCAGAAGTTAAATCTAGTGCTAGCTGCAGTTCTCTTAGAGTGATTCTGAAAATACAACTTGAATGTGGGGTGGGTTTGTTTTTGTTGTTTTTCTTTTTAAATTTTGGTGGCACTAGAAGCCATTTCTGTACAGAATTTGCAAATAAATATAGAATCATAGAATCATAGAATGGTTTGGATTGGAAGGGACCTTAAAGATCATCTAGTTCCAATCCCCCTGCCATCAGCAGGGACACCTTCCACTAGACCAGGTTGCTCAAAGCCTCATCCAGCCTGGCCTTGAACACTTCCAGGGAGGGGGCAAATCCTTTAGTTTTAATTGTGATGCATAAGTGTGCTCTATTTTTATGTGGGAGGAGTTTCCTCCATTCAGACAAGCAAGTTTACATTCACACTGTCTAGCTTGTCATAAAGTAAAATTATACAGTCATCAATCATCTCATGCTGACAACACTTGGGTGCCTCATTGACTAGAGCAGGTTTGCTAAACCCTCTTAAATAACTGAGATGTATTAAAAAAAAACCCCAAATAAAACCAAACAAACCCAGAAAAAATATCTCCTGTGGCTATTAGATTCTGTGGATATTTCATAGCGGTCTCTAACTACATATCCATAGGATGTGTTCTTTCCATCTGTCTGAGATTACTGTTACATGTGTTACTTATTTTTTAAAGAGTTAATTGATGTTATATAATAATTGGAGAGGGTTTTGTTTCCACTAGACACTTGAGGTATTTTATGAGAGTAGCAAGCTCCCAGTTTCCCTGGTCACCCTCAGTGGATTAACATACCATTGTAGCTAGACTGAACAACAGGCTGCTGTTCATCATCAGAGACTTTCTGTGACTGTGGGGAGAAAGCTTTGGAAGCACTTTTTGCATTTGTTTGCATTCTGTTTTGAATAGGTGGACAAATAATTGTCCGTAGGTATAAAGCTGGAAGCAGGCAACAAAAAAATGAACTAGCAAAGCTCTGGAAAACCTCTAGAAGCACATTTGGCATTTTAAACAAGTCGTCTGAGAGGCTTGGAAGAATATTCTGCTACTATCAGGTCAGCTTCTGAGACTGACTTCCATCCGAGCACAATGGGGTCAGGAGCTATCACTGCTCAGAACTGTCTGCATTTCACTCCTGTGTGGACAAAGTAGGTACCAAGATTCTGAGCTGGTTTGGGAGAGCCTGTACACAGACACTGTACTGTGCAGTTTAAAAGAACCAGAGTCTTTTGTGTACATATAGATATATGGCACATGGATAAAGAGCATACTAAGGCTTAGGAGATTAAGAGCTGGTTAAGACAGCTGGAAGGATATCGCTGTCAAGAAATAGAACTTGACCTCAGAAAGCAGCATTGTTTGAAGGAATGAAACAAACTAAAAAAAAATATTTTGGATTTGGTATCTGAGCAGTTCCTGAATATGGAGAGAGTACTCCACTCCCTGCACTTTTTTCTGTCATTCTGTTCTTTGTTTCACTCCAGCCAGGATCTTCAGTCTTACACCGGTATTCTCATTTAAAACTGAAGAGACATATATTTTGAACATTTACAGAACCTAAAACTTCTATCTGAAAATACCCACAAAGATGCTGGCTTCCTTTCAAACTTCTCCCTTGCAGACCATTGACTGATACAGGCTCCCACAGCTGCACAGAAGATGGGAGCTCTGACAGGCTGTGGCAGTGCTGCTCAGTTTTGTGTTGACCCACTGAAAAGACAGGTAGGGAGAGGGGCCCGATCCAGCTAAGAAGCTGTTGTTCTCTCATTCATACTAGGTGGAACTTAATATGGATGTACTTGGAGCAGCAAGAGCATGTCCATTTAACTGTAACTTGCCATCTGTAAGTTGGCATCTGCCAACAACCCAACTGTAACTTGGGTTAGAGGTGCCATCCTGCTTAAAGGCACCCCTGGCACTGCACAACAGTTGTAGTACTACGACCACTCAATCCGACACCGCTCCCCTCCCCCAAAGAGACTGTGGTTTCCAAAAGCAATTAATTTCTCCTTTTTCACTTCACAAAGTTCTTTCTCTCAGTTCTGCATTTGCTCAGACCACATAGTAGTTGATTGATTGAGTGAAGTGAAAGATTCAAGGTCCCCTAAGTGTTATGTTTTACCCAGAGCAGTCTGTATTTTCCAAGCATATGGAGCTTCCAGAGGAAAAGAAATGCACCGGCTGCCCACCCCTAGGCCTGCACTGGGCATGTCCTGTGGCTTCAGCAATATAGATATTTAATAATGTGTATAAACAAAGGTGGAAGCTACACCAACATATTTCATCTTGACAATGGATATAGCTGCAAGTGCCTTACAGGTACTGTGCCTAGTAGCAGAGTTTGGAGAGAGGAGTACTATCCATGGGGGAGGAGAATTGCTTTGGGACTACTTAAGTGGACTTGCAGGACATGCAGTTGCCTGTGGGACTGGGCAGGGTGCAAGTGATGGAGCTGAGGGCATTGTCCAATATCATTGCAGGGTGCTTTGTATTGCCTCTAAAGGTCATGGTAATCAGGGGAGCTCCCTGATGATTTGAAAAAGGCAAAGGTCATTTTCAAAAAAGACAAGAAGGAGAATCCAGGCAACTACAGGCTGGTCAGTCTCACCCTTGTGTCCTGGAAGATGGTGGAGCAAATCCTCCTGGAAGTTGTTACCAGACAGGTGCAGGACAAAAATCTTTGGGAACAGCCAGCAAAGATTTACCAAGAAAAAACAGTGCCTGACCAACTCAACTGTCTTGTACAATCAGATGATTGGCTCTGGGGATGAGGGGAAAGCTGTGCATGTAATTTACTTTGACTTCTGCAAGGCTTTTGACACAGTTCCCCACGGCATCTTTGTAGCCAGATTGGGAAGTTATAGACTGAATGGGTGGACTACAAGGTGGATGAAAAACTGACTGGACCATCAGGCTCAAAGAGTAATGGTCAATAGTTTGAAGTCTTAATGAGTAGCCTGTTACGAGTGGCATGCTTTGGGGGTCAGTACTGAGGCTGATACTGTTCAACATCTTCATTACCAACCTAGATGATGGGACAGGATGCACCTTCAGCAAGTTCATGGATGATACCAAATAAGAGGGAGCAGTTGATATACTGAGTTGTGGGGCTGCTGTGCAAGGAAACTTCAGACAGCTTGAGGAATGGGCTGACAGGAGCCCTGGAAGTTCAACAATGGCAAATGCACAATCTTGCACCTGGGATAGCCACCCTCCTGCAAGAGCATGGGCTGGGGGACACCTGGGTGGTAGAGGTCAGCTTTGCTGGAAAAGATCTGGGGGTTCGAGTGGACAACAAGTTGAACACAGCTCAGTCATGTGCCCTTGCTGCAGTGAAGATTAACTCTATATGGGCCTGAATTGCCAGCAGGTTGAGGGAAACCTTTATTCCTCTCTACCTGATGTTCCTGTGGTCATATCTGCAGTAGCATATCCATATTTTGGGGCCCCTAATACAAGACAGAGATTATCTGACTGAAGTGAGCCCAGTGGAGGACCACCAAGACAGTTAAGGAATTGGAGTACATGACCTACAACGAGACTAGATTGGCTGGGGTTTGTTTAGCCCCAGAAAAAACCAAGGCTTAGGGGATATCTGATAGCTCTTTTCCATTATAGAATGCAAGGACATAGAGAGGCAAGGAAGAGCCAATATCACCAGGTTGCAGCAAAAGAAATTTTGTTCATGAAGATGGAAAAAAATCTACCATGGGACTTGTTAAGCATTGGAACAGGGACCCAGAGGAGTAATGCAGTCCCTGTTCTTGGAGATTTTCAGTTTGATCAGACAAGGCCCTGAGCAACCTTGTCTAACTGGGAACATAGGACTGCTGTGAGCAGAGTGGAGGAGTGGATGACTTCCAGAAGTCTCTTCCAAGCTAAATTAATCTATGAAAATTCACAATTACTTCTTTAATTGAAAATACCTGAACTTTAATAAGTGGTTATCAAAGGTAGAGAACAATAGTCACAGTGTAGTATTCCATTGAATTTCTGAATGTTTATTAATACCACTTGATAATATCAGGAGGGGAAATCTCCACATGCTGAGTTACTTTGGTTATGGTAGGCAGTAGTACAACTGGGTAATATTAAGCATTCCCTTCACATGTTCAGATATACTGTAACAAAATATGCTCAAGCTACAAACAGATTTAAGTACCTTGTTGAAAACTGGGCAGAGCAGGATGATTTCAGTCTCTCGTGCTTCTGTTATACTTCTTGACTTTTTTAGATAAATGTAAAATGGATTGACAGTAAAGATTTCAGGGTAGTGTAGCTCTAGGACAATGAGTTGAATGACAGTTTGTTGAAATTATGTAGGTGCACAAGACCTTCTTTTATTCATCATCACAGCGTTTTCCTCTTGTAGAGCTTTGCTGGTGCCAGTGAAGTGGTCCTGGCTTACCAGAACAGAAGAAGAATTTGAACTCATTTGTCCTTCAGTAGGATGTCTCTTCATAATTGAAGGTATTGAGTCCCCAGTCCAAAGTCTCTTGAAGTGTATAGAAGCAACCACATTAATTTCAAATGTCTCTTTTCAGGAGACAAGAGCCAAAGTCTGGTCTCCACCACAACCAGACAAATAACAACTTCCACCTTTCCATGGTTTGTCTGAACACAAGTAGGATTAATGAGTAACCTTTTTAATTTTTTACATTTTAGCCAATAACTGTAGTAATGGGATACCAGGACTGAATTGTTCAGAAAGTCACATCGGATGATAAGGGACAAGATATGACCATTTTCTTCTGGCAGCTAAACTGAAGAACATCCTAGAAACTATGGACAAGCCCTAGGAAGACTATTTGGATATGTGTCATATATATTTGCCCCATTGTTATGCTTTTACCTAGGTATTCCTGCTTCTGAATATGACCAGAAATAGGGTACTGTGCTGTGGGCATACCTGAGTTTCTGCTTTTTATAAACTGCACAGTAGCTGAGAAGGATCCGTTTTCTGCTCCAGATGATCTTTAGAGATCAAATGAAATAGTCTGGAAACAATACAGGAACATTTTAAGATGACTGCCCAGAAAGCCAAACTGTTCTTAAAACCCTTGCAAACTATTATAGAATCACAGAATGGTTTGGGTTGGAAGGGACCTTAAAGATCATCCAGTTCCAACCCCCCTGCCATCAGCAGGGACACCTTCTACTAGACCAGGTTGCTCAAAGCCTCATCCAACCTGGCCTTGAACACTTCCAGGGAGGAGCAGCCACAGCTTCTCTGGGCAACCTGTTCCAGTGTCTGACCACTGCCACTGCAAAGCTATCTTGGCTTTCTATACAGATGCTAGGAGATTAAATATTCTGTGTTCCAGAGGCTTTGTCATTCAGCTACGCTGGAACATGCACTACGTGTTACACTGCTTGAGGAAAAAATAAACCCACTGAGTTATCATGAAGAAGAATATCAGTTTCCATGAGGAAAAAAGGTCACAAGGTTTGATTGGTGTAATCAGAATGTGAATGGTTTCGTTTCAAACATGTGTGCTGTTGAATTAAATTCCCTCAACTTTCTTTTAGTTGGGAAATCATGTTTTAGTGGTCATGTAAAAACACTCCTGCATTTAACACAACTATCCCTCTTAGCAACATTGTCAAGGTTAGGTTCATGCAAATATTTGCACTTTCCTTCCCACCTGCCCATGGAGATGAGATGTACGCATGAAATGAAAGACTTGTGTGTGGCCAGGCAGCTGGTTAGACCAGATGCTCACACACCTCAGAGATATAAGCATATCTGGTATTTAGACAGACATGAAGCATGTCAAAAACAAACACATGGCTGGCTTTGATAATCAGGATTTAAGCAGAGATTTAAACATTTCTGTGAAGCAGTTTTTAAAAAGTTGTGAAGCAGCAAGCATCCAAGTACGTAGGGTAAAACCTGCTGCTCTGGCTTCCTAAAAAAAAAGAAAAAAAAAAAGAAAAAAAAAAAAGGAGGGGGGGGCTAAACATTAATTTTGCAAATAAAGCAAGCTATTTCTATCCTGCTATTAAAAAAGCTACTTGTTCTTTCACTATAACCTTTTTAGAAAGTTTAGTTATTCTCAGCACCATGGCAAAGGGAGAAAAGGAAAGAGACAGCATTTAGAGGCAAATATGCTCCTGCGCTGCTCTGGAGATGGGCTGCCGATCCACTGCAGCCACCTGAAGGGATATCCAGAGACTGGCAGTTGCCTGGAGCAGAAGCAGTAACAGAAGGAAAACCAGTATCCTAGTGAAGTATCTTCTTACTGGCTTGCCTTCCTTCTAAGGCTCTCCCAAACTTTCCATTTCAGACCCAGAAGACTACCTTTACACTAATCTAGTTTTATATATGTTTACCTTCCAACAGGTAAAAGAACATTTGCACTGTGAACTTCAGAGATTCTGTGGTCTTGTAGCTCTAGTCAGGCCAGTAAATCCTGAGAGCCCCAAAAAGACAGCAAGTGAGTTCAGCACTGATAAACATTGTAAAGCATGAAAAGCTATGGAAATACACGTGTTCGTTGCTATACACAATCCAAGTATTTGAAGTCAGGCAAGAAAGCAACGTGCAACACCATTCATGTTAAAACCTGATGTTTTAGCTCTCAAAGGAAAAAGCAAATTTATTTTTGTTTTTAAAAAAGAACTATAAATGAGAGAAAATCGGTCTTGCTGTGCAAAAAATTGTAAAGATAAGACTTACAGGCCAATG
>NW_010327798.1:8479-18493 GCF_000700745.2 Antrostomus carolinensis
ATTCTCAGCTCTCCATCCCACTGCATATACATTTTTTAATTATTTTCCATATACAGCATGTTTGCAGAGTAAATTTGTGCACCTTTGTCAGGGAAGTGCCTCTAAGAATTAGAGATTATCCCTGCCTTTCAAAATCTGAAAATTCATCCAAGATTAGTGCTAACGGTTAGATCCCACTTCAGTAGATGGACGCATCTTCATAGTGGAATTTGCCTTGAGAGAAGGTCCTGGGGCTGGAGACTTGAGCGTTCCCACAGGGTAAATATTGACTGCATAGATGTAACAAATGGCTCTTGAACTTGACTCCAACAAATACATAGAGTACAGGGTTGAGGCAGCAGTGGGAGAAAGCAATTTTACGGCTGATGTAAAAGGCAAGGTTGGAGTCTTTTTCATACTGACAGGTAGGTGGTGGAAAAGTAATCAGAAAGCTGAGAATGTTGTAAGGTGCCCAGCTCAGGAAAAAAGCCACCACAATAATAAGGATGAGTTTCACAGTTCTGTGCTTTCTGCGAGATCTTGCTCCGAGCAGGATTATCAGTATCTTGAAGTAGCAGAATACGATAACCCCAAAGGAAAACAGGAAGAGTATGTTTCGCTGGTAGATGTCCACCTTTTTCCATTTCCAGTCAGCATAATCACAGGTCTTGTCCCCTTCCAAGTTTTCTTGCACGGTGGTGTGAATCACCTCAGGAACCACAATTAATATGCTAACAGTCCAAACAACCAAGCTCACCAGAAAAGCACAGCACTGAGTCTGAGATCTCCAAGTTGAGAGAGGGTTCACTACGTACAAGTACCGCAGGATAGTCATGAGAGTCAAGAAGAAAACACCACTGTAGTAGCCGATGGAGAAAACAGCATTTGTTGCCTTGCAAAGGAACTCACCAAAAATCCACCCAAAGGACTGGTCCACTGCCCAGAAAGGCAGCATGCAGGAGAAGACTAAATCAGAGACACAGAGATTCATGATGAAGATGTTTGTTAAAGATGTAAGGTTTTCATATTTGAATAGGATCCATAACACTAGAGTGTTTCCTAGCAGGCTGAGCAAAAATGCCAGAGTGTAGAGGATAGTAGTGAGATGGGTGTAAAATACAAAATAGTCACCCATTTCACAGACATTGCTTTCGTTAAAAGAGTATTCATATGAGTAATTATAATCTGAATCAGGTAGATAATGTTCTTCATCCATTTGTCTGTGCAAACCTTGCGCTGTTCTCCAGCAGCTGCTTTGAAGAACTGCAACAATCAAACCAAAATTTTGATGAAAATCAATGCAATAACTAAACTCCTGTTGTGGAGGCTTCTGTTTTAAGAGACAAAAAGAAGCAGTGAAACCACTTTATTTGTCCTGGTTTTGTGAGAGAAAGGAGTTATTTCCTCTTATGACTAAAGCATGAACAGGTAAATATTAAAGATTTACCCCTAAAGCAACATCAAGATCTTAAATACTTAAGAATTCAGAAACTAAGACATTTCTAAACCAGTATGGTTGGTGACAACTGTTAATTATTAAGCTTCTACTACGTGAAGGTTGAGGGTGCATTTTTTTTTTAACGTAAGTGTCCCAGGTGCTAAGGCTTTCAAATCTGCTACTTTTTTAAAGTTTTCTGGAATGGTATCAAATTCTTAAACACTTCACCATATATATGATCCTTTGCCACCGAGCTTCAACACTGCAGAAACTTAAAAAGCTGAGCAATACCAGTATCAAGAAGTGTAGGTGCCAGGAATGGAAAAAGCTGTGTTTCTTACAGATTTTCATCTTGAGGTTGGTTGATATCTACAAATCTCTAAGCTGTGACAGAAATGTCCCCATGTTGGGTGCTCTGTGCATCTCTGTGGCCTGCAGATTCTCAGGGGTGTGACAGGAAGAGGTCACATCACACCCCTTTCTGGGGACTGTTGCCCTCTGCCTGTCTGCAGGTGGGAATTTAATCCCAACTGGATGGTTGAAATTGGCCAAACAGTGTAAAAAATTACTGGGACTTGGAAGACAACATACAATCAGGTGAACATATCAGGGTAGCATGAGCACAGTAGCCTCATGTCTTTATGAAGTTAAGCTAAAAAACAGGTTTTGAAAAATCAGTAATGGCTCCAACCAATGGTTCAAAGTCTAAATTAACATTATCCTGGATGAAGGCTTACCTGCAGCACTGTGTTTGGATCCTGATTTGACTGAGGCCAGTGAGAGACCTGCCCTTGACCTCTTTGAAAGTACAGTCACAAGAAGGAAACTCCACAACACAGGCCAAAATTGTGCTGGTGACATTTTCCTTTTTGGATTAGCAAAAGCAGAATCCGTGTGCTACAGCCAGGAAAAGACAGGCTGCCTTTGGGAGACAGGAAGGTACATCTACACCAGGAAAGCATGCCAGGGAGCGCTGCTGGCTGCCAGCATTTAATCCCATCCATGGGGGTAGATGGCTCAGGTTGGCCAGTGCTTGGCACAGGGACACTGGGACGTGGTCACCCAGTTTTGGAGGCAAGGAATGTGTGGGACTCAGTACTAGGACAGCAAGTGGGCCTGGCACGTTTATTCCCAAAGGCACAGTCCTAAGCAGAAATTGTGCTTGCAGCCCTCTGACTGTACCATGCTGCCATCTTCAGGCATGCAGCACCACTCCCTGCTGAGGCTGCCATCCTCTCTGGTTTGGCTTGACAGTACAGATGACACTTGGGCATTACATGGGTTAGATTGAGGTCTTGACCATCATCGTGTCCTCTTTCAGCACAGGTTGAAGGTATGACTCCTCCCTAGCAGCTGCCCTAAGGGAGCAGTAGAGCCTCTTTACAAAAAGCAGAGGTTCTCCATGGATGAGATGACAGTGCTGACCACTGCCTTTGCCACTTAGGCTCTCCTCCCATGCTGGCAGTCCAGTGCAGCTAGCCCCAGGGCAGGACTGCCCACCCACCAGGAGCTACACCTTGGCATTCAGGGAGCCTGGGGGAGGCTAAGGTGCACTGCAGCACCTGCCATCACATTCAGCTCTTCAGTTTCCAAGCACTCACCAAATGCCAGGTGCCTTGTCCTCATCAGGTTGCATCATCTCCCCTGCTCGCTCTTGGAGAGGTGGAAAATTAGCCTCCACTTACCTCAGCTGTTGCTCTTCCTCCCTCAGCTGTTGCATCTTTTCCAGGAGGGTGTCCTCAACTTTCCTCCTGGCCTCCTGTCTGCTGAGGAACTGGGGCAAAAGTAGCTTTGCACTGCATGCTTGACAGATCTATATGATGCAAGGTGCCATGCCATGTCACCTGGTGCAGGCTCCATATAATTACAGAAGGAGGCTCCAGCCTGCAAAGCATCAGACCTCCTGGATGGCTGATCAGGTCTAAGTGTGTGCTTTGATGTTATATTTGTACCAGCTGGGAAGCCCTCCCTCAGGTCTGCAATAGTAAGGAGAACTTTGCTCCTTACTGAGAACCTGAGGCACTTGGGTCTTTTCCTTTTTGCTTCAGATTCAGTATAAAACTCCTAGGAACAAACTCTGTATTTTTGCTCATATTTTAGCTCTATTACATTTTATGTCCCTGCTTTCTAGTCCATAAATAAGAAATGCTGTGCATGGATTTTCAGTTCAGATGTGTGCAAAGGAGATAAAAACTTAATGTGGTTGAATCAACACGCTACGAACATGTTAGCATCACACATGAAATACTAATCATGCAACTGTTTTCAGTATATCTGTAATGCTACAACTGAGAGCAGAAGTTTGCTGAAAGATGGAAATTACCTTAGTTTCTGTTGTAAGGACAAACAGGAACAGAGGAAAAACATATCCTACAGTTTAAAGTCATCCCTAACCTTGTGAAGAGCATTCAGCAAGGCATTCATCATTCATTTCATCCTGGCCAGAAACAATTGCTTTTACAGAAGCCATCACTTTCTACCAGTGCTGCTCTTTGCCTTGGAGCATCATGGAAAAAAAGGATTTTAATACAGAAATGTGGAAGTGCTATTATTAGCAGCCTCTAATTCAATTTTGTTTTTCTTTGAAATTTCAGCTAGACTTCCTCTATCTGCTGGAGATACATATTTTATTTCTTTTTTAAATTGAGCATTTGAAAGAGTGGCTGGGAGGAGTTGTGTCTGCTGTTGAGACAGCTCCCTTTAAGGAGATTCCTGATATTTACACAGACAAACTGAGATTAAGCTCATCTTAACTGGAAAGGACCAGGGAAATGTAGTAGAAAAAAGCCCCCTACCATAAGGCAGGCACTGATGGGAGCTACCTTGAAAGCATTTTTGACTCACTTTATTCAAAATCCTGCCAGAGCCACTGGGCTTCACAGCTTGCTCTCCAAGTTTCTCAGAGTTAAGAAAGAAAGAAAGAAAGAAAGAAAGAAAGAAAGAAAGAAAGAAAGAAAGAAAGAAAGAAAGAAAGAAAGAAAGAAAGAAAGAAAGAAAGAAAATGAGCTAGCTGGCTTTGCAGGCTGGTTTTCACTTTAATTACTGAGGTAGCAAAGGTCAAGTCAGAAAATAAATTTCTGTTCCCCTAAACTGGAATTTATCTGGTAGCTGCTTCCTTAACTAATCAGAGAATCATAGAATGGTTTGGGTTGGAAGGGACATTTAAAGTCCAACCCCCCTGCCATGAGCAGGGACATCTTCAACTAGATCAGGTTGCTCAGAGCCCCGTCCAGCCTGACCTTGGATGTTTCCAGGGATGGGGCTTCTTCCACCTCTCTGGGCAACATAAGCCAGTGCTTCACCACCCTCATTGTAAAAAATGTCTTCCTTCTGTCTGGTATGAATCTCCCCTCTTTTAGTTTAAAACCATTTCCCCTCATCCTGTTGCAACAGACCCTGCTAAAAGTTTGTCTTCATCTTTATTATAGGCCCATTTTAAGTATCGAAAGGCAGTATCTGGAAGGCAGCTCCCCAGAGCCTTCTCTTCTCCAGGCTGAACAACCCCAACTCTTTCAATCTTTCTTCATAGGAGGGACATTCCATCCCTCTGATCATTTTTGTGGCAAATCTCTTGTTCCACTTTGTAGATAGGAAGAAAAATCCCAAATGTGACTTTTTTGGCAGGAAGGAGTTTTATTTTTCAAACAGGTTTATGGAGCAGCCCTTTTTGTTTAAAGGAAGTTAAAACATGTTAAATAATGTTTCTCCTACCTTAACTATATGACTGGTATTAGTCTCAGAGCACACCCTTGGAGTCACACATAGGAGATGGACAGCAAAGTCCTGGAAGTCATGACCGAGATGTAGACTTGGCCCAAGGCACACATGTGCTCTGGACAGTCGATCTACTCTGGTGGGAGAAACAACTTTGTCTGCCTTGGAGTCTGTTTTTACAATGAGGAAGAGGTTATAATGTTCTCTTCTCTCCCTCTCCAGCTTCTCCTTTTCCAAGAGCAAACACATCATCTGGGCCCTTAATCACAGTTTTGCTGTAGCTTTGTCTGTTCCACAGGATATGGGGGAAAAAAAAATCTGGCATTTGCACTCTGCTTTTGAACCAGCTCCTACCTTTACTTCCATCCCAAACTACATCTCTGGACACAAGGGACAGCAGCGAATGAAAATGTCACTGCAGGTCACCCACAGTCAACAGGAGATGCTGGCATTTGGGGGGTCCCTCCTGGAGCACCGCAGCAGCCCCTGTCCTGCCACCCTGCCAGGGGTGCTAGAGTGAAAGCATATCGCCTGCAGGACCACGGCACGTGATGATGAAAGCATGAGCTCACACCTACTTGCACAGTAGATTTTTTTGGCGCTAAGGCTGCTCAGAAAGGATGAGGTGCCAGCGGCTGGGCAGCAACCGTCCAACAAAGACTTCAGGCAGGAGCAACCTTGGCCAAAGAGGCTTGTGTGGAAGCAGAGGTGGTTGGCATCCTGGTTCCCACAACAGGCTTCAAGCCAGTGTGGTTACAACTCAGGGTATTCCCCATGGTCCCCAAAGGCAAGGGGAAGGAGCAGTCCAGACCCTTACTTCGGCTGATCGGTGCGAAGGAGAGTGTTGCTCCCTGCTTGCAGCTGGGCAGACCTTCACCATGGTTTCCCTGGTAGCTCATGCAAGGATGAGATGAGCGAGTGAGTGCCCCAGGGGTGAGAAGAAACAGTCCTTCTGGTAATAACTGGCTTGGAGGAAACAGCAAACTGGAGCTTTCTGGGGTTTTCTGAGTGGTGAAATTGTCAGTTTGCTTCTACAGTGTAGACAAGTGAGGCTTTAAGTGTATTTTTTGCAAACAAAGAGAATGTATCGATCTCTGTGTCTAACAGAATTACAGTTCTGATTTCTTTTAATAGCAGCACTCCTACAAGGCACCAAACACCAGTGCATTTCTTGCAGGCCAGACAGCAGTGACATGACTTATCACTTTCCCATCTGCTCCACAGAGAACATAAATGCTCCATTATTCGTCTGTGAAAAGAGCATCACTTTGGTTCTTAGGAGCTGGATTTCTTGGCAGTTGAAATCCAGCAAATCCACTTCTTATTTTTATTACTAAAGTGGAACATATGTGCAAGTTTCTGCTGCCAACAAAATGTTGCCACACACACACCCCCCCCCACTTTGTGTCTCTATGTGCAGATGTACGCTTACCCTCCTGATGATACGCTGCAAGATGGGGCTGTCCTCAAGAGAACTGACCTGACACTATGCTGTATATTTAATTAACAATCTTAAAGCCGTGTAAACTATCTATTAAGTAACATGTGCGTAAAGAAGCTGACTCTATTCTCCCAAAATTTTTTACAGTCATAAAATAAAGTCAGTAAACAAGACAAAAGAATGCACTGCACCTTTGGGAGAAATAATCACATCTTCCCTCTAAAGCTTAGTAAAACTCATGCCTCCACATAGGGTTCATGAACTCATTTTTATGGCTCAGGGACAACTTGAAGAACAGGGTTGTATATTTCCATAGAATTTAATCGCTACCAGTGTATTTAAGCTATAAACACACAGTTTATTTTTTTTTTTTTCCAAGAGGATTATAAGCTGTATGTCCAAAGAATTTGTGTACCACATCTTGGGTGGGATTTCCAGTGTCACTGCTGGAACCAGTGCTACAGAAATGATTCTGAAACAGAGGGAAACTACACTGGCAGCCACTGGTGTGAGCAGCAGGTATGAGGGGGTCCTGCCCCTGTCCTGAGGCAGGGCTCAGAGCAACATACTCACCTGCAGTCCTGGGACTTGGCTTGGGAAAGGAGGTGGAGGAAGCCTCAGCATCTGCAGCTGAAGGCCAAGAGGGGTGTGTTTTTTGGAGAGAGCATGGAGCAACATCGCTGCAAAGAGCCCGGCTTTGTCGCAGAGGCTCTCCTCCTCCCTGGCAGTGCTGCTGGCCTCTCTTTATAACGACTGTGCAATGGGATCACTCATATCAGGCTGTTTCCACTGCTGAAGTCATTCTGATGCTGAAGTCCAGGAGACTTGCAAGGCTTTAGCCAAAGGGAAAAAGAAGAGAAAGTGCAAAAAACTTACCCACTGTGCCACATTTGCACAAAATGAAAGGCTGGGCGTAGCGTAAGGAAGAAAACAACCTAACTCTGTATGTCACGGCTGTCTCCTTAGCACTTTCTAACCAGCCTTGGCCTGCTTTCCCCTCATCACATCCTTACACTTTGCAGCAGAGCACAGAGCCTGAGTTTGCCTTCTTCACCCCCCTGGTACCCTGGCCTCAGCTGCCGCCTGCCCCAACCGGGGGTGACTCCCTGACACCCAGACCCGGGTGGGTGGCTGTGGCGTGCCTCCGCTGATCCTAATGGATGGCCCCGGCCAGGCTGGGAGCCCGTGCTGCACGCTCCTCCCTGCATGGCATCTGAGCAAGGGAGCGATGAGGAGCCTTTTCTTGCAGAAGAAGCCAGACTGAAGAACGAAGGGCTGCAGTCAGGTCAGTGAATGAAGCATCGCTGTATCCCCCTCTCCACTAGCTGTACGATGGCCCCTCTTCTGCCAGCCTGAATTGCTAGCTGCTCTCTTGAATCAATACGCTGCAGCTCTTGTGAAGACCAAGACCTGATGTACGAGCAGTCTACTGTGCCTGGAGGGAGAAGGTGGCTCACTGTCAGGCAAGTCACAGCACAGTGATTGCTCATCACCAGGTTAGCTGTGTTGGCTACCGTGTTGTCCCTCCTTTTTCTCAGGGCGGCTTCTGCTCTGTGGTCTGATGGTGGTTTGGACAAGGCAACCTTTGGCACAAACCTCTTGAGGCTGCGGACCTGAAATGCTACCGCTGCCACATGCATCTAAGCATACTTCACCGCAGCTCTGCTGCCCTCTCTGCTGCCACCCCTTCCCTTTGCCTGGGCCCCTAAAATCACCACTCCGCACTGCAGAGGGTGAAGAGGGTGATGCTAGAAAACCAGATGAAACAATAAAAGAAGAAAAAAGAGAAACCACTCTGCCCACTGCTGACTGCTCATTTCCTTTGAGTCTTGTGGATCATATGCAGCAACAAATTCTGGTTGTTCTCAGTGGCTGTCTTTCTGGAGAGTACTAAAGGCTGGAGACATGCTCTGGGTTAAATTTGGAGACAAAGAAAAGAGAGAAATGCCGGGTGGTCAGGTGCATAAGAGCTTTTAAAACAACTTGATCACAAGAGAGAATGGGAGAGAGGAATGGGCTAAGGTTTCATTGGGTTGATAATCTGAGGGCATCTCAAATGGTAGGGAAGAGCCCAAGGCTCAGCCAGACCTTGGGAAAACAGAACTTGGGAAAGCAAAGCTTGTCATAGTTAAAATGAAGTTTTCTACAGAAGAAAGACAGAACTGGAGGAATTTCCTTGTGCAAGGACATTCCCAGAGTACAGATGCTGTTTCCCAGCTCTCTGTTGGATATGCTGATGATCTAAAGCAAAATAAATCACATTTAATGAAAAAAAAACCACCCATAGTTACATTCAGAGCACTGTTTATGTTAACAATGAGGCAATTAATAACTTGCACCAGAAAAAAATCAACCACAACCAAAAACACTCTTGTGCTGTTTTAGCCACTACTTCTCCAAAACCCAGCACTTCCTCTTGGTGTGGCATGTCTGCTCGCAGGCCAGAGGCACAGCCCAGGCAAGGGGCATTTGCAAAAGCTTCATCTGAAGAGTGGAATCTGTCTCCTAAAATATTTTTTCCTGGTTCTTAAGAATGACTGTGGAAACAATGGCTTCTTGAGCTGATCCTGCAGCGATGGCAGTTCAGGTGACACTGCACTGTGCTTGGTCTGGGCAGCTGGGTGAGACCCACCTCCCGGCAGACAGACTCAGCAAACGCTTTCCTCTCAATAGGCTTTTCTGAGCAGAAATCCTTTCCCTTGGCTGCCACTGTGAGCACAGCTGTTCCTTTCAAAGTTTTGGGCTGAAATACAGCTGGTTGAAATGCTCCGTCTGAGCCCAGCAATTCTGAAGATCCTGCTAGACCTGGCTGGCTTTCACACTCCCAGATCTTTTTCTGTAGTATTTTTCTCATTTCCTCACATTGAAGATTGACTGCTGCTACAAGATACAGCTCCAAGGGAGCGCTTTACCCCGGTGCAGCCACGGTGCTTTGCTGCACATTTCTATCTGCCATGCAGTTTGTGTGCAGATATTTCAACACCAAAGTATGAGCAAGCAGGTGGCCAGCAGCAGCAAGTCCACCCAGATAAGCTGTTCTTTAGCAAAAAGTCAGATGTAACCCACATTCCATGGCAGGAGGCAACACTGGGGGCTCTGTGTGCGAAGCATGGGTGAATCGAGACAAAATCTTAATATTCCAGTTCCTGAGACATTTCATAACATCTCCGGCCATCTGTCCTTTGGTGAGATTTTGTGGTAAGTACGGGGGCAGACAGTAATTTATGCAACAAGGGTTGCCAAGCTCTTCCCTGAAACTGCTCCCTAGCTCCTAGGCTGCACTGCGTCATCTCCAAGGTAGCTCCAGTCACTCAGGCTGTCTGTCTTGTTCAATTCACCTGGCAGAGGCACATTCTTCTTTAGTGATATTATGCTCAAACCACGTTAAACAGCCACTGTTGCGTCTCTCAAGACACATCGGGTTTGTAAGCTGGGAAATCTG
>NW_010327798.1:18524-43222 GCF_000700745.2 Antrostomus carolinensis
AGCTGGAGGCAGTAATGCAGTTAGCAGCCGTTAGCACAAGTCTCCAGGCTTGTGTAAAGGCCAAACAATCTAGGAAGCAGTCTCCTTTTACACTTTCCCTTTCCAAATTGTTTCTCACTTAAAATAGATTTTAAATACAATTGAATTCAGGCTAATTATCCATGGATGACATGAAGGATCTGTGAAGAACATAGGATTAATAAATACATTTCCATTCTTCAAAGCTGGGATGCCATCCCGTCCACCCCCTCCTTGTTCCAAGGAGCAGCCCCATGTTGTCCCAGCCCTGGGGAGCACAAGGCTTTCAGGTTCCCCTGCAAAGATCTTAAGATTCAGAGGTGAAGCTCTTGGATTTTGCTATGTAGCTTAGCCACCACCCCAAGTGACCAGCTGTACCTCTGCACTTGTCTGCACCTCTTCTCCAGAAGCCGAGCAGACTGCAGTGCAGAGAGCAAACCTTCACCTCCAGCTGCCCTCAGGCCCTTTGGAGGCTGTGTGGTGCCCATGGGACACAGCATTGGAAAACCACCCGGTGTGCCTGCAGAGGCTGCTCCTTCGCTGGGCAGCCGAGCATGAAGGACCTCTGCAATGCAAAGTACTTGGTCCTGGGGCTCTCTGGTAACGTCCCTTTCTCAAAAGATGTAGCCAAACCACCACGCTGTCACAGCCCTGTGAAATGAAGCAAACAGACTTTGTAAACTGCTTCTGAGCTTCGCTTCAGATCCTGTGTAACTCTGCCCTAATGGGGGTCAAGACCGTGCACCACTCAGCCCCCTCAGAGCTTGCTGGAAGCTCATGCCACAACTCTCAAGTGTGGGTTCCTGTCTCAGTTTCAATTGAATCCTGCATTATTTCAGAACAATTTCTATGTTTTCTTCCTTTTTATCACAAACTACTGCTTCTTTTCCTGAAACAAAATGTAATTCTCCCTTACTTTGGAATTTCCCACAGCACCAAAAAGCCTGACTTCTGCTGAGCAGCTGCTGCTACCCATGGTGTATAAAACTGGCAGCAGCACTAGCTGCTTGATGGGAGCAAAGTGAGGTTTGCAGAAGGAGTTTTTAAAGACCAGCTGACATAGAATGAAAAACCAAGATGGTTGGAGATCTTGCCTGCTTGTAGATGAGCCTCAGCAAGTCCTTCACTTTCAAGCTTTCTTCTATGATTGAGATATCAAGCAGCTCAGCCCTCCATCCACCACGCTGTCTCTTTTCCTACCAGTGCTTTTTGTTCTAGCAAAAGATACCACCTGTTGCTGCAGGTAAAGTCTGGCTAATAAAGGTTTCTCTCGGCCTGCAGAAGACATTGGCCAGGATACAAATCTGAGCCTTGACTATAGGGAATAAATTAGTAGGCATGAATCATGACAGTAACGAACTGCAGCTTTTGGAGGGACTTTGGGGTGGCTCCTCCATTAAAAGGCAGGAGGAGCTTCTCAGCTGAAGTAAATTGGTAGCATTTTTTCTGACTTTAATAGAGCCCTTCTGATTCCTAGCAGCTGGCAAACTGTCCCTTTTTATCATGTTTATATTCTGCTGTCTTTCTTCTGGGAAAAGAATCAGGGATCTGAGTCACTTAAATCATATGCAAGACAAAAGTAATTCTGTGTAAATGAATTAAGAAAAAAAAAAGCATAAAAAAGATAAAAGCAGTACCCATAGAATTTAAAAATATTTATCAATCTGTAAAAATACTAAGTGTAAGAGCTAGTGTACGCACATTGTAGGAGACACCTTAAGATCCAGAAAGGTTTTTGGGATGCCTGCTTTGACAGCCATCCTGATCAGTGACAACCCACCCAGCCCATGCCCTTCAGCAGCAGCACTGCCCTTCTCTGTCCAGCTTAAGGATCTGAGGCATGCACCTGCTTAAGGAAGTTTTTCTGTATATTTAGAGATTTTATTACTTTTTTTTTTTAGATCTATAAATAGAGCTGGAGAAAATAAAAAGGCTCATGAGCCCTGGGATTTGTCTATTTTTGGCAATAGGAGCAGCTGATTTGAGAAGAGCTCCTGGCATATCTTGCCTGCCCTGGCTCTGCAGAGAGGAGATGGGTGTGGGCTGGGTGCAGTGGTGTGGGTTAGCAATAGGAGGCACGCTTGAACAGGGCTAACCCCTGCCTTCCCCCAGCAGCCCAAGAAATCCCTCGCAAGGGACCCTGACAGCCACAGCTCTCTTCCAAAGGGAGGCTTAGCCCAGCATCTGCTCTTCAGCAGTGTCCTGTTTTTTTGCTAGGATAGGGTTAATTTTCTTCTTAGTAGCTAGAAAGCACTGTGTTTTGGTTTCAGTGGAGATTGTTATGAGAAGAAAACTATCACAGCAGGCAGATACATCCACAACCCCACCAGCTGCAGATCAGCAGAGCTGCTGGGAAGTCAGATTTGATGAAGTCTTGCATGTGCCTGTAGGCGAGTCCAGGCCCCTGGTGCTGTTTGCTGGGCGCTGGGGTGCTGGTACTGGGTTGTTCATCAATGCTGTTAGGACAGGATCTTTCTTTTGTCTCCCTCTCCACTCCCCTCAGTAGCACTTGGGGGGGTCCCAGCAGGACTCCCTCTCCCATCCAGTCTGAAGCTCCATCACACCAGCCTGGGACTGGCTGCCTTCCTGCCGCATCACCTGTTTGGGATGTTGCTGGGACCCATAGTCTTCTTCAGGCAGTTGAGTCTCTCCTGGAAAGTACTTGAGAGGCTTGAAGCACTGGCTGCATTTGCGTGGGTAATTGATGGTTCATTTTATGAAGCTAGACTAAAACCCTGAGAGCAACAGGGCATTTTCAGGTACACTTCAAATGAAAACATTTGGGGCTTGTTCTTAGTGAAAAAGTAAGAAAAACACCCACCTGCTTGGGACCAAAATGGTTCATGGGGGATGACAGAAGGGCACTCTAGTTACCTGGTGGCTTTTTTCATTTTCTGAAGTACAAACATAATTTTAAAGCAAAACCGCAAGGGCAGAACATGAAGAAAGGCAAACCTTTCATTTAGAAGCCGAAACTTCACATGTCAACTTTTTGTAACATTTCCCCTTCTTTTTTTTTTTTTTTTTTTTAATTTATTTTCCAGCTGAAGCTATTTGCTAAATGCCTCCCCCCACCCGCTCCCTGACTTCCCAAAGGCTGTTGGAAATGACTCAGCTGAGAGTGGGTCAGACCAGGGCAGGGCTGTGGCTGGGCAGGGACAGATGCCGCTGGCTCAGGCCGGACCCTGACACTGCTCTGGTGCTGAGCCCACTCCTGTGGGCAGGCAAAGGCTGCCCTGGCCACGTAGGAGATGCCAAGGTTCCCTTGTTCCACCATCTAGCCCATGCACCCTGCTGCCTTGCTGCCCTGGTCCCCAGCTTGCCCTGGGCCCAGCAAGAGGGATGCCAAATCGCTGCCTGTGCCTCCTCCCGAAGCCTCTTGCTCACAGTGTTTCCGAAGAGGAGTCTCAAATGAGAGATGCCATCTGGACAAGTCTGGTGGATGAAAGCATTATGGTTTTGCTTGAATTTTAGATAAGAAGATAGCATGTTCTTTTATCACAGCTCCCCCACTTTCATGTTTTATCTGATAAAAAACACCTAAGTGATAACAGGATACTTAGGTTTCAATTTTCTGTTTGTCAAAGACGCCCTTATACTTTGCCCTATCTTGTCTTCCACCCACGTGCATCCACATTTCTCATTAACACTAATGACAGTTGTTCTTAAATATCCTGGTGAGGCAGGTGATGGAAGCATGCAGAAACTGTCAAAAAGGGATGAAAGGATTTTGTCAGAGCTGCAGTTGTTAAGGCTTTATCTGCCATGCAAGGACAATCCTTTGCCGGGAGCGCTATGTCTAAGATAACAAGTAAATAATTCTGCTATAGTCAGCTGGAGTTCAAGTGGAAGAGAGCTTAGATGAACTGATGAAGTCGTCTTTTCTGTGATCCTTTAGTTACAAAACTGAGTCTCAGGTCTCAATTCATAATGCAGAAAAAGCACTATTTGAAATACATATTCTCTCAACTGTATGAGAAATACATACTCTCTCAACTGCTTGAGAGAGTCCAGCACAGAGCCACCAAGATGATGAAGGGAGTGGAGCATCTCCCTGATGAGGAAAGGCTGAGGGAGCTGGGGCTCTTTAGCTTGGAGAAGAGGAGACTGAGGGGAGACCTCATTAATGTTTATAAATATGTAAAGGGCAAATGTCATGAGGATGGAGCCAGGCTCTTCTCAGTGATGCCCAATGGTAGGACAAGGGGCAATGGGTGTAGCTGGAACACAGGGGGTTCCACTTAAACTTGAGAAGAAACTTCTTTACAGTGAGGGTGTTGGAGCACTGGAACAGGCTGCCCAGGGAGGGTGTGGAGTCTCCTTCTCTGGAGACATTCAAGACCCACCTGGACGCCTTCCTGTGTGATCTCATTTAGGTTCCTGCTCGGGGGATTGGACTGGATGATCTTTCGAGGTCCCTTCCAATCCCCAACATTCTGTGATTCTGTGATTTTTGTTTCAATTCTTCATCTAGGATTGTATGAGACTGTCCCTGTACGTATCTGAGCAACAGAGTATAATTTTGGTTTTATATGCTGAAAGAGCAATGTCTATTTGTTTTTAACAATGGCAGAGGAAAAATGACAAAGTTTGCACCTTGGCCTGTGTAGGCATCCTTATGATATGCAAAGGAAGTTCAGAAATTTCAATATAGGCAAAAAGGAAGGGGAAATTTCTGCCTCCGTCCACAGCACATGGCAGGTTTGACTCTTCTGGTTTTCCTGAAGTGCTCTGCAGCTGAGCACAGAGATCTTCTGATACCTGGCAAATGAAATATGACTAATCAAGATGGGAAGTGGTTTTCCTGTGTGTAGGTTGATTTTATTAATATCTTTCTACCTCAAATGGCAAAGGAACACTTTGGAGAAAACATGTTTGTTAAAGTTTTGAGTATATTTCCACTTCGGGGCTGAAAGTTTTGAGCCTGGAGAAGCAGGGACCTCTGCTAGCAAAACCAGACTTCTCAGTCCCAGTACAGCTGAGGCAGAGAGTGAGCAAGCCTGAAAAACTCCTAAAATGGCAGTAGGTTTCCTTGCCCTGCTACAGAGAGCCAGCCAAAACTAAAGCAACACCTTGAAGAACACACCACCACAAGAAGCCTCTGCAGCTCTTGTTCAAAGTCCCTGAGTGGGGTTTTAACCCACCAGGCTCTTGGGGGCTTTCATGCCCCAACAGAAGAGAACGGATGGAGCATTGTACGTGCCAGGCTGGTCGTGGCCGAACCTTGGGCAGGTTTTTCATCCCCTGCAGGGATGAAATGTGTGCTCACACCTCCAATACAGCTGTGCAAAGGTCAGGTGGCACAGCTTAAACTGGTGAGGAAGGTGGGTTTAAAATTAGTGCCCAGTTTTGCCAGCCATCACTGAGCACCTCCCTTTGTTGCTTTAGCATGGGGGATCGGAGGCAGGAATTTGAACTGCTGCAAAAAAAGGTTATGAAGTTTCATCTGGCCAGACACAAAACCAGTGGTTACAAGCTGATCTAGTTAAAGCACCACAAAACCATGCAAGTGAAATCTCAGTTTGATTTAAGTCTGGTTACATCTATTTATAAATGTATATATCAGCTTCATGCCTTCCTCCCGTCAAGGCAAGCTAAAATTAATAGAAGCCACATTTAGATCAGATTCAGTGTAACTGTTTGTATACAGGTTTCTCTAGAACTTGCTTTTAAGTTGGCTTGAAGACAAAATGCCCTACTCATCTTTTCTAGAAACTGAGTCAAAGTGTCACTGTGTGTTCCTGGAGCGGGCACTGGTACATTTTTTGTTTGCTTCCTGCACTTTTACTGAAGTCACCATGAAACCCCTGTCCATTTTCCCCAGGTGCCAAAGGTGGCAGAGTGGACTTGTGCCCTGTTTAGGGGACACCACAAGGACTTGACAGACTGTGACTGTAATTGTAGCAGTGGGTTGTTGTCAAACCATATTTTGCTTATCGTTTTTGCTTTCCTTTTCTGGCTGGCCGAATCATGCATGGTGCCCATGGTGGGGTCTCTCCCCTTGCCCCTCCTGGGATGTGTGAGGCTGTGCACACAGGGCTGGTGATGGAGGACAGGGCCAGCTGCACACAGAGCTCAGACATCCAACCAGCCCCTCTCCTTTAGGGTGGCTCCCTATGGGGTGGCATTTTTCTGTGGAGTTCTGGAAACCTGGCTGGTCCCACCAAGGCTCTGGGTGGTGTATGGGAGTTTGCCCAGACCTCTCAGAGCAGGACTGCAGAAGGTGCTCATGCACCAATGAGCGATGCGACCCTAAGGAGTGTCGCATGCCAGTCCAAAACTGTGGGGCTGGGGAGCACAGGACACAAGGGACACCTTAATCTCTGCTGGCAGGAGTTGAGGATTGGAAAAGAAAAGCTGTCTTCAGCAATTCACTGTTTCCCAATGAGAACCTCAAAGTTGAAACCTCAGGTATGAATCACCTGCCTTTAAAACCCCTTGGGGTTGCAATCAATTCTGCATGTGGGTTAAGGACAAGGATCAAATCAGTGAGGTGGCCAGTCCCTCTCCTTTGGGGTATATAAAGCTCATCCACATGCTGACTCCCAAACTCGCTGTGTTTCCACTTGGCATCTTTGTCTCAGGAATATAGTCACCTGGAGAGCCCTCTTCTCGTGTCAAACTGCGTTTTAGTAAATGATCTGCAGCAGGGATAGGAAGATGAAATGAGGCCAGAAAGAAAGATTGCTGGAATGTTTCACCCAGTGCTTTGTGCAGCAACCGTGCTCTGGTCAGTGGAGCTGCACCCACGTGGCCAAATTTGACCTCCTGGGTCTCTATCCTGCTGAGCTGCAAGGGAAAAATTAAAATAGAGGAGAAATACACAGAAATGAACTTGGGTCCTGCTGTGGAATTGGAGCCATCATGATGATCAAAGATATATATTCTTAATTTTACAAAAATAAAACCAGGCAGGGACAATCTGGGTGGGGACAATATGGGCCTTGATGCATCTTCCTCTTCCCAATGCTTCCCTTCCGAGCTTAGCTCTGACCCCCTTCTTCCCACAAGCTGTTTTGTAACCTCTGCTCCTTGTTGCGCTCTGTGCCACAACACAAACAACCCTGTGATGACCATCGGGGTCTGATGCGTGATGGCGAACATTCGGGGTTTGTAAACAGGGTGGGTTTTGGAGTCAGGACCTCAGGCCAGATGCTGGCTCCAAATCCAGCTAATTTGCACTACCTCAGAAAACCAGTTTTGTTGGCTTCCTGGAAGACTCTCTAAAACAAGGGCAATGCTACAGCACAGCCTTGTTGTAGTTGTCCCAGGCTGTCCCATCTCTTCCTCCACAATTAATCTGAGCCACTGGAAATGGGATCAGAGATGGAGCACCCTGTGTCCTGCTGTTCCTTGGGGCTGCAGCTGAATCTTGGACAGGGCTGTGAGCTGAAACTGTCCCCAGGAAGCAAAAGTCTTGCAAAGACATCCTTAATTCATCTCTTCCTGAGATACCTTAGCTTATTTTTTAATGTTTTCTTGGAGAATCTAGCATGTCTTAAGGGTGCCACAAAAATACCACTGCAGAATGAGTGGCCAAGAGTGAAGTGCAAGACTGGGTGACAAAGACCCCGGGCCCAGGCATACAGGAGGAGTTTGGCTTTCTCCCAGGACTGATTGCACCCTTGGTTACTACAGCCTGGCTGAGGCCCCTTGTGCTCTGCTGGGCACCATCCATGGGCAGGTCCGATTTTCACAGTACTTTGTCTACATGGCTTTGGAGAGCTGCAGGGCAATGGGGAAAAAGCATGCATGTTATGGAAAGTTTCTCCTCTTTCCTGGAGGGATGCAGAACAGCAATTCCAGGGTGTGCGAGGAGGAGCTGACAAGAGCTGCTAGCAGAGCTGAAAGTGTGCAGGAGTCCTGCCACCAGCTCTGCAGAGCCAGACAGCTATGCAGCTGTGATGCCAAAAGTGGAAGCTGGGGCATGTAGTCAAATAGGCTTTGCACAGAGGGGAACCGGATGCTCTGGGGCCAGATCCTGCTCTTGGCTCACAGCAGGTAAAGTTAAGCGTTAGCTAGTCATGGAGGACCAGCTCCATACCCAACTGGCAACACTAACAGCACAGCTTGGTCCCTTGGGTCACCGCAGTGCAGCAGATGAGGAAGAGAGTCTGGAGCACCTCAGGGCACAAAAAAAGAAAGATCAGCTCAAGTGTGACCAAGGCTAAGGACCGTGCAAGATGTTCATCCTCATCACCTGCTTTCTGTTTCCCTCTCAGTGCTGCACTGCCCATCCCACCCTGTCCTGGCTGCCTGTGGCCTCCACAATTCTCCCCTCACCATGCCCTGAGCATGTGCTTCTTCTGCTTCACTCTCTTTACCTAAGTTCATTACTCACCTCAGCTCTTTGCCTGTTGTCTGATATGCTACACTGGATGTCAGAAAAGAGTAGCTAAGGTCCCTTTGACTCCCCTGCTGAAAAAGGAAGGCAGCAGAGCAGCTGTATGCATGTGAAGCCCCCTCTTCCGAGCAGTGAGGGGCTGGTAGGAGAATGGCTGCACTCACTGTACTGTCACCTGGTGCTGCAGAGACATCCCATGCTGGAGGGCTGCAGGCAGCAGAGCCACCTCTTGGCTGTGTTTCTCTGTGGGCTGATGAACCCCAGGAGAGGCTCCATCAGCACACGTTGTCTGTATCTCTGCTCCTGCTGCTCTTCTTGGGGTGCCAGGATGCCCCTTGCCATCCTCTGCTCGTGGCTGCTCCTAATGTCCTGTGGTGGTCCCTGCCATCTCATGGCAGCCCCTGCTGGCCCCTGCCTTCAGGTGTTATGGCAAGCTGGGCATTAGTGCTGGCTTCCAGAGAGAGGAGGACCAAGGTCCAAGGTCTGGGTCAGCCCAAGACTTAGACGTGCATGTCTCAAAGTCTGGGAGATGCTTTAGCCATTAGGGCAGAGTCTGGGGGCTGGTCACCTCCAGCAGAGACGAAGGGGCTTCCCAGGGGGTCGATGGGCCACAAGGCAAGGGGCTGCATGAGGGGAAGAAACACTAATCCATAGCCTAACAGGTGGCTCTCTGGACTGCTTCAGCATTGCTCCCTGCTCCAGCATTGCTCCAACACAGAGCATTTTACCCAGTTTCACGCTGTAATGTGAAATCCATGGACACCCTAGGACTCCATCTCACAGTAAGAGGCGGAGAAGCTGGCTGACAGCTGCAGCCGTTATGGAGACAACAGTCTTTGTATATTGAAACACACAGAGGTGCTCTTTCCAGAAAACTGGTCTGTAAATGTATCTGACTCTTTGCTGAGGGGGGGAGCCTCGATGCCCAAAGGCAACCAGTGCGGTCTCCACGCCAGCCTCCAGCTCCCACCATCTGTGCATCCCTGCAGCCCCAGAGCCAGCAGCTGCTGCCCTCCACCACAGTGCTGAGAGCTGCTCCCGCCCGGGCTCCTGCTAAAGTCCGTACTGCCGGCTGAGGAGGAGGAGGAGGCTGAAGAAGAGCCAAGCTGGCAGGTAGGTAGTGCTCACTGTTGTGGGAATTTTGTTTTACCTACTTAGAGTTGGGGAAAACTTGCCCAAACACTGGTTCTTTACAACAAAGGAACTGACTGGTGCCAGTACCTTCTCTCTGGGACAGGCTGTTGTCTTCCTCTGGTGCTGTATTTTGGACTCCATGAAGCCTAATTGCTGCTGCATGTCTCCTCCTCCCACAGCTACATTTGCAGTGTCTTGGAAGCGGCTGTGTTGAAAGTTGGTTGCTCCTTCCCCCTGGGCTGATCCCTGTAGTTATTCATCCCTGCCTCTGGGTGATGGTGACCCAGCACATCTGTCAGCTCTGCAGTGCTTCTCACCTTTGGTAATCCCATCCCTAGTGCCCGTGCTGGAGATGAGAAAGAACTTGAAACACAGGCACTCTAGAGAGGGAACAGTGTAGAGGGTGTTTTCAGCTCAGGCACTGCGTATTCACACTTTGGTGATGGCCAAAGGGCTGGTCCTTTCTCACCTAGCTAGTTCTCTGAGAATGTCTCAAATGAAACACAAGACCTCTGCGTAACCCCTGGTATCCCTGACTGCCAGCAGAGGTGGCTGACTTTTATGAGAGCATGATTTTCCATGCATGCACAGCAATTCCCTCCCTGGTGCTCTTGTGCTGTAGGTAAGCCCTGACATCCCGCTCCTTCTCCGTGGCTGCAGCACAACGCTTGGATGGTTGGGTGCCTTTTCTTTTTGCGTTAGCTTGGTTGTCAGACACAGCAGGCAGACCTCTCTGCTCTGCTCCTTATAATGCATGATTCGGGACAGCACGACCGTGCTGTAACAGCAGTTGTACTAGCTGTAGTTATGGCTATGTTTCGCTAGACCAGCATCTCCAAGCCCTTTCCAGCTTCCTCAGTTAGCTTTTTATTGGTTGCATGCATACCCAAAAGCCTACATGAATTTATTTCCTTAAGAGTTTCTTGGAGGACCACCAAGCACCCTTGGGATCAGCATTTTGATGGCAGGTGGTGAATGCTACTTCTGACATTGCTCTGTAACACCTAAAGGCCATTTGCATGATCTTCTTGGCCACCAGCACCCTCAGACCATAGTTTAGGACCCTAGACCTAAGATATACCAAACCCCAACTTTGTATTAAAAGCATGTCTGGATGTAAGGCTTATAGGTGATTTTTTAACACAGAAAATAATTTAATGATCCTTTTTTTGTCACAGGTTTGTAGAGAGCCTGGAGACAAACATGTAGTTTCTCTATGCAGTTGCTTCCTCCTCTTGTGCCACAGGGGAGTAAAAAGATGTGTTTTATGCAAAGCTTAACACTGAGAAGGTAAATGAAATCAGGTTGGGAGTACAGTCATATGGTTGAATATGTGTGCCTTACTGTACTTAATGTACATTAAACGTTAACCTCCTGTGGTATAAGTGGTCAGGTGCTGTTTGATGTCTTATCAGAATGCCTATTCACATTTCAAAAGGCAAAGAAAACCCCAAAACGTTGCTCTTTTTTATTATTATTATTCTGTTATTTCACTTTGCTGCCTTGGACCATGGATCTGTTTTATTGCATTAACAGTGGAGAATTTCTGGTCTAACTTTCTGATTTTAATTAAAAAAAAACAAACCAAAAACCTGAAATGAGATATAGTAAGAATAAATGAGAGTTTTTCTGTTCCATCTTCAGACCCATTTTACTGTTAAAAGTCCTAAGTAATCAAAAAGACAAGCCTTTGTCCCAACTTATGACAATTAACCTTGGCAAGGTAAGGTGCAAAGGTTGCTCAGTGCTGACTGCCCCCACCTGTGTTCTGGTCTCTTCCTGAAGGAAAGCTCACACTGGCAAGGGTTTTCAGAAGTCTGGAATCGCTGGCTTTGCATATATTTGATAGAATAAAGATAAAGGAAGCAGAGCAGCATTTTGGGTAAAAGAAGCACAAACATCCAAAACATTTGTTTTTGTTGTTGGATATTCAATAGTTTTTGAGACTAATTCAAGAGCTTTCTTTTTCTTCAATGATTGCCTGAAGCATTGTGGCTCAACTCTTGACTTCAGGATTTCTCAGGTGTCCTTTGCTCTGTCCAAGAATGCAGACACATTACTATTATTCTTTTCTATGAAAGCTGGTCTTGTGTTTGGTCCTGGTCAGAAAGACACATTCACACCTAGTGATTTCAAAAGGTTAACGAAACTTTTGTCTTTTTTACTCTTCTGCATACAAACTTAAAAGAGGGTAGGTATGAAACCTTGATGGTTCTTGGAATTATAGCTATATCAGAAAAGAGTCAGCAAAAGAAATTCTGTGTGTTGTAAAAGGAAATATAGATTTTACCTAAGCAGTGGTAAAAGTTCATCTTTTTGTCCCACTCATTTGAAACCCACAAGAGCCCCTCTTTTGCTTTCAGTACACCAGAAAATAGGAAACTGCAGTTTGGTAATGAGAAAAAAAACGTGCCCCATGCACCTGCGTACTGGAAGACACTCCTCCTCCTCTTCAGCCCAGCTTCTTGCTGGATCTGGTGTTTTTCAGAACATTTTAGGCTTTATCTCTTATCTTCATTGAGCTGTGCATGTCCATCCCCAGCTCACGGGAGAGGATGGTGTAGGTGGTGGGAGTGCAAGTTCTGCTTTGCCCTGGCTAGGCTAAGGCGAAGAGGGGGTAAGAAGGGCTGAAGCAGAAAGCAAACTCCTTCCTGTCAGTGCGAGGTCAGCCATACGGCAGCCCCAGGCTGTGCTGGGAGGAACGCCTGTGTCTGTGAGTGTCCCCCAGCCCTGCTGCCCATGGCTTCACCCTGTCCCGCCAGCATTACTGCCGCCAAGCCCTGGCATGTCTTCCCAAGCAGCAGGGGCTTGATTATTTGCTTGTTTTCTCAAGCAGAGCGATACAAAATCAGGAGAGAATTTAAAAGCAGTGATTTTCTGATTCCTGCAGGGTTTGTACCTGCACTGCTGCCTGCAGCCTAGGACAAGCTGAACGGTAGCACAGTCTGTCCTGCTTGCTCCTGATGTGTCTGAGCAACTTGCTGGGTCCACACTAGGGTGCTGAGCATGGGAGTAGCCTTTCATCTCCCCCAACAAGGTGTGTGAGGTCAATGTGGCTGCACTTGTTTGCAGTGACGTGGATGGTGGACGTGCCTGGTGTGGACAGCAGGCTCCCTTATGGGTCTTCAGTGTTGAAAATGAGTTCCCAAGAGCCTAATGCTGCAGTTCTGAGAAGAGAGCTATGCCCTTGGCTCTCTTAACCAGAAAGGTTTGAGAGCTCTTTGTGTTACTTCTGATACCAGGTTGCAACATCTAATCATACCACAAAAGTGTGTGAGTGTCTGCATTGTGCGCAGTCGCATCCTTTCAGCCTTACATTCACTGTTGTGAGCTTGACCCATGGGCTTCCAGCTTTTGCCAGTGCAATTGCCATGCCATCGTTGCCGGGCTCTTTGACTCACCACCTCTCGTAGAGTGGGTTGTGCTAATTATGAGGTTTTCAACACTTTTTGTATCTTGCACATTTCCTGCAAGAGGTGGCAGAAAAATGTGTTTCCTGAGATGAAGTAAGCGAAAAATAATAGCTGTGAAAACCAGACCAAAAGAACTTAAAAAAAAAAACCAAGAAAAAGAAAAAAAGCTGTTCAGCAGCTTCCTGTTTACTAGCGGCTCAGATACAGATGTATCAGCAGCGCTGCCGAGCTCTCCTCACACCTCCTCTCAGACCACAGCAGTGTTAGGTGGTGTGTGTCACCCAAGCAAGGGCTCTCTTTGTGCCCCAGCAAGGGCAGAGGCCTGAGGGAAGACGTGAAAGACAGGACAATGCCGCACAGACACCTGCTTTGAGATCGTAGCCACTGTGGTCTAAATGGGAAGCACCAGTGGGATGGGATCGTCGCCCAGATTTCTCTGCATGATGCTCTCATGCTGAGAGCAGCCTGCTCCAGGGAGGCATTGCTAAAGGCACACCACCCCTCTGAGGGGACCCACTGCTAGTGACAGGGTGCGGATTTAAACCCAGGGTTCCTGAGTCACCATCCCACTCTTAAACCACATGGGCTTCCCTGTTTTAAGAACATGGTTTCGTATGATGAAAATCATTCTTCCTTTTAAAATCTGATAAGCATACAGAGCTGCTTCCATGGGAGGCTCCTGCAGCGAGAGCAGATCTGTGCTCAAGAGGCAGATGTGGGCGTTGGTGGCCACACGGGGAATTTCCCACCCTGCAGACCCCGGTTCCTCACAGCAGCCGGGCTGGTGCGGCCCAAGGCCGGCCGGGATGCAGGCGCGGTGCAGCCATTGCAGCGCGGCAGGACGCCCTCGCAGGGGCAAGTCTGGGGGTCTGCACCGCACGCTGCTGCTCCCAGAGAGCAGAGAGTGTGATGGGGGCTGAGCCCAAACCCTGCCAGGAACCAGCCTAGCCATTTAACCAAGTAGCTGATTGAGTGCCCTCGTCCTCGCCCCAGCCCCATGTGGTTTATCTCCATTCACAGAGCCAAAAAGTGTTGCACAGGGTCAGGTGGCATTGCTGTGGTGGGAGGAATCCTGCCCAGTTTCTGTGCTGGAGCTCACAGGCTTCACACCTGAAGGGTCAGCAAGCCCTGAGAAGAAATCCTTGAGCACTGGCAGGAAGGTGTGTTGTGGTTTTTGGTCTCTGATGGGCGCTGCCTGTCCAGGCGTGGGGAGCAGAGCTGTGCTGTGGCTGGGCAGTAAGGTTGCCTGCTCTGCAGACTGGGGAGCCTGGGACTGGGCACTGCTGGGAGCTGGCTCTGGCTCCGAGGAAACATGGCTAGTGCTGAGCTCTGGTGACGAGAACTGAGCAGCCAGTGGGCACAGGTAGCCTTGATAATCTGGTAGGGAAACATCAGTTTATGCCAGAAAGGGAAGTATGTTCCCATCAGTGTAATTACAGTTGCTGAAAAGCACCAGAAGGAGTAAGCGGCCTGCAAGAAAATAAAAAGAGCAAGAGCTGATACAGATTTGTCATATCAGCCTCAGCTGCAGACTCCTGCCAGCCAGGCAAAGCAGTGGTATCCCATACCTCGGAGCTAGCGAGCTTTCTGAGCATATCAACCAGCCTTCACGTGGGTGCACGAGTGGTCAGACTGTCCAAGTCCTGAGCAGTCGCTGCTGGACAGGAGTGCTGTCTAGAAGGGTCCTGCAGCCAGGGCTGCGCTCTGCAAAACTGCCCTGGCACAAGCCAGCGTGCACATCACTGCTCTGGATGAAGGACTGCTGCATGTTTTTACTATTTTTACACTATTTTACACACTATTTTTACTATTTTCTACATATTTTACTATTTTTACACCACCTTGGCAGGGGACAGGATGGCTGCTCAAACTGACCTTGATATAGATTAAAAAGCCTGTGAGTGATGGGCTGCAGTTCATTAAGGACAAGCACCCCATGCACTTCTGCACATGGGCAGCATCACCCAAGACCACAAACACAGGATGGGGAAGGCAGTGCTTCTGGAGAAAAGGATCTGGGGGCCTGCATCCAGCATGAAAGAAGCATGAGTCACCAGTGCTACGTGACTGCAAAAGAAGACAGCTGCCCCAGTCTGCTTTGCCAGTGGTAAGGCCACAGCTGGGGCTCCATGTCTAGTTTTGGGCACTGCAATGCAGGAAAGATTAAGGAAAAATAGATAGCCAGCAAAGGAAAACAGTGGCTATGATTAACAATTTGGAAAACATGACCTAAAAGGAAAAAGATGATGGAATATGAGCCATTAAGATCATGAAGCATGATCTTAAAATATTTAAAGCGGCTAGAAGAAAGTAGCAATTGTTGCTCCATGGGTAAGATAAATAACTGACTCAAATCATATCAGGAGAGTTTTTGATTAAGACAAATTTACTAGCAGTGACTCTGGAGAAGCACTGGGCTGGTTTGTAAGAAGCTGGGGGGAAAGCAGGGGCTGTAGGAGCAGGCTGAACAACCACATGGCAAAGGTAACAGTAGGACACTGCCCCTGCCTTTAAGAGAGAGGATGGTCTGCATGATCTCCCAGCATCCCATCCAGCCCTGTTTTCTGTGATTTCTCTGTTCTAACTCATGCTGGCTTGCATACTTCTCTGTTCCCCACCCTTAGACAAAGCAGTGCCAGATGCTAATCTGAGAGGTGCCTCTGCCCTGGTGTACCAAAAGTGTGGGACAGCAAAGGCTTAAAAACCAAAGTGCTTTAGGGTGAGAAAAAAAGAATCAGATAAGGGACAGATAGAGAAGAGTCTTGTTCTCGAAGACTCCCTTGGCAAGAAATGTATTTGTTCATTTCCTTCTGTCCCACGATTACTGGGTTGTAAAACACGAGTGAAAAAATCCCACTCGCTGCTGGCATTGTTATGAATGAGTTACTGTGCTGGGCGTTTTGCAATGCACTGATTTCTGCTTTGGTGAAACTAAGCGATTGTGCAAGGCCACAGCTGTCAAAGCCATAATCCGTGTGGCTTTGGTGCCGGCAGTGAAAAGCAGAGCATGGAGCAGGGTGAGCTGATTCAGACCTCACCAAGCACCTCCAGCTGCTTCTCCTGTACAAACTCAGCAACAGTTTTTGGAGGACTCTCTGGCTTACAGTCTTTTTTTTGTCTCCACTCAGCATCTGCTGCAGAAGGAGGAGCCAGACCAGTCCCAAATAATTTTGTTGTACGCACATTTCTACATGTCTGCATACACAAGCACTTTGTTACAGTAATATAGCTCCACTTTGGTGGAGGGTGTCAATATTTTTGCTGACCAAGCTGAGAAGAAAAATGAAAATTTCTATCTGCTATCAGCAAAACAGACACATCTTAGTTCTACTGGAAATTTTTTGAAGCTTTGAGGCTTGCCTGGTTTTGAGGAAGAAGGGTTAGAAGAAGAGGTTATTTATTTTAAAAATGCTGTATTTGAAAATGACACTTTTAAAAATGAAAAATGGCAATGTTTTGTCTGGAACTTGTCAGAATAAAGTATTGTGACTCTTCTTCATTTTTTTTCTCTAATTTGGAAGGGGGAATCCCCCCCAAAACAACTTGGCACTTTCAGAGATATTTTAGTCAACCTAAATGTACCTTTTTGATGACAAAAACCCCAATCACTCAAAATTGCACCCAGTCATGAAATCTCACCCATCTCTTTGAACACAGGCACACAAATATGTTATTCTCATTAAGAAAATGAAATTAACCATTCTGCCGTCTGGCATATTTGTACCTCTACACTAGCAATAGTCTGATCAAACAATTTTGGTTAAGATGATGCGGTCCTATAAGATGATGTGTTGGTAGCTGATGCTGATAGGCCCAAACATTGTGGCATTAACTGAAACAGGCAAGGATTCCTCAAGACAGCTCCTATGCAGGGTTTTCTCCTGTACCTCCCAGGTGACTGCCAGCCCTGAGCACCCAGGGCTCGGTGCCCCCCTTGCCCATCCCCACTACTCAGTGGGGGGGGATTCACTGAGGTTGCTATGGCTGGGGAATGGTGCTTGCTGGTCCATGCAGGCAGCAGAGACACTTGGGAGAGCGTTGTTAGGGCAGAGAGATGGCCTGGAGGAGGAATTTGGGGTGGGAGGTTCATCACAGTGCTACCTGCCAAGCTACTCCCATACTGTGGAGGACATGTTCGCCCTGACACCCCACCTCTACCTTCTGCTGCAAAGCTGAGCTGTTGTCAGTGTCCTTCCCATCAACAGTGATGATTGCTGGTATTTTACAAGCCATTTTAGCTGAGCAACCCAGCATCTCTGAACATTGCATACACCCTGTTGCTGTTAATCCTGGTTTTGTTTCCTCTGTTGATCTAAGTCACCTCTTCCTTCTTCTTCTAATATGGCAGAGTAAGACCTCTGAGCTGTGAAGTGAGAGCTAATTTGAAAGGGAAAGGCCTCTTTTTGACTAAGAAGCTGCTCTTATTTTGCTGTCAAGCAAAGGCAGAGGAAAGTGCTCTTCTTGGATAAGAGAGCCTATCTCATCTGGTTATCACGGCTTTGAGATGGGTGGAAGCAGAGCATCGCATCAAGGCAAACTTGTCCTCCACTTTCCAGCTGGGTGCTATGATAGCAAGCAGATCCAGGAAATACTTAGTCTTTCCTTGGGAAATATCCTATCAGGTAGGGTATCTTACTCTGCTTTTATTCCCGTCTCTTCCTAACAGCTGCTACACCAACAGTGGAGCTGGTGCCGTGGTGTCAGAAAGGTGCCACCCATCTGCCCTACCAAACAGCCAGAGCTGTACTGGTGCTTGTGGCTGGCACTCCTGAGGCCAAAGCAAGTTCTTGCTGGTGGTGTCTTCTGATGAAACCACAGTTTCCTTTCTGTGTTCAAACTCAATTCATCTAGACTGTCTGTAGGAGGAAGGAGAGGTTTCTACAAGAACAGGCATAGCAGTTTTGCAGCAGCTAAGCTGGCCATCATGCCCAGGCTGAGGAGCTGCAGTGGTGGCATGGGATAAGAAAACTCTCTGGGACTAACATCAGATGCAGAGCTAGTGTGTACAGGCAGTCCCCCGGTGCCAGTGAATCTATCTGGCTGTAGGAGCCACAAACGTGGCCATGCTGTTTGCCTCACAGCAAGATTTGGTTTGGTCATGGCATTTCCACAGTGTTTCTGTTTAACAAGGGGCTTCAGGGGCGCATCACTTTCCTGACCTTTGGGCTCTGAGTAGTTTGGGGGTGTGAAAGTCTGCATTACTCTGATGTACTGGTCACTTTTAGGCTGACAGTGTCTTCAGCTATATGAACTGTTACATGTGTTTTTTTCTGCACTGAAGCAACTATTCTGGCAGAAGATAAAACAGCAGAACCCATAACTTCAGAGTGCAAATACAAGAAGCACTGCGGTGGTGATGGCAGTAGGCACAGCTAAAGGGGAAGCATGAACAGCATGATGCACAGTCTCCTGGAGACTCCCCAAGCACCTGCCGGCTGCCTTGGGGCCACTGTGACCTCTGTAGGCTGACCCTGACAACCACCCTCAAAACACTGGAAGACAAACCACAAGGCACCTCCTACAGAAAACACATTTTTTTCCCGGTGTTTTTTCACCTGAGTGGTGACCGAGATGCCTGTGCACCGCTGGTTTCACCAAGGTGGTGATGCCACATGGCTCTTCTCTTCTGCAGGTCACAGTCCTGGCTGGGCACACCGAGCATGGCACGTGGCACTGCTCCTGCACCCAAACCCAAACTGGCCATAGGCTGGAGTACTGGAGATACCAATAGTCCGTTGTCTCTGTTTTCCTGTAAAGTATTTCTTTCTCACAGGAAAGGCCAGAAAAGTTTGGAGAGACATTGCTGGGACTGGTATTAGTGTCCAGCAACCACTCAACTGGAGGTACACTGCAAGACAGCAGCCAGGGCTGCTGGAGAAGGGAACTCTAGGGTGGATTTTGGAAGGGTTCTTAGCAAGTAGATCTTCCTGTCCTCTGGCTCCCACCCAGCATGTTGGGAGCACTCCCGAGGCCCTGGGAGGGACTGCCTGGTGCCTGCTGTCCCATCCCTGGTTACGGGAACTCCTGGGTCAGGTGTCCCCTTCACATACTTAACTGAGGACCATTTTACACCAACTGGCTTGCTCTCCTCCCATGGGAAGGCTGCTTCACAGCCCCAGCACTCCACTAGCAAACTTCCTTCGGCCCAAGGTACAACCTGTAAATACTGCTCTCATGTGTCTGTGCTTTCTGTAAGGTGAGACAAACCTCCTTTTCCCCTGGCCATTTCCCTGCTGGGTTATCTGTACGTGGCAAACATATCCCTTGCATGACTTTGCTTTACCAGGCGGAGCCCAGCTCTCTCACACTGCTCCTCCTGCCACCTTGCAGCCTCTGCACCTCTTTCTGCTTGAGTTCAGCACTTTCGAGTGTGGGTGACCTTTAACTTCTGCGTTCATTTCTTACCGCCTCTTGCTGGTTTACCACATTTTCTACTTTGTTATCTTCTTCAGATGAACTTCAAAGGGCTGTTTGTTGGCTTGGAGTCCCTGTTTGCCTTCGTGGCCCTTGTGTAACTCAGGATGAGGTGAATGCTACTCAGAGTGAAGAAGTGTTGGGAAGGATACAGGTCATTATAGCCTGGCTCATCACTCATGCTAGAGAAAATCAGAAATGCGTACCTCCCTTCCTCCCCCTGCCAGATATCCTCCTCTGAGCTTTCAAGGGAAGTTTAGCACACCTACAGCTTTCAGCACCTCACATCTGTGAACACACTGGTGGTTATTTATCTCAACCACCCGCCAGCCCAGCAGTGCTCTGTCTGCTTTCAAATTACCTGTAGGAGAGTAAGTAGGGCTCAGCATGGGGAGAAGAATAAAATCTGCCTGTGATTCTTCCCTGTCTGCCAGGCCAGGCATCTCCCATTAGTTTTCATCATCATAATTATTGCCCTTTCAGCCAACAGTTCCCAAGTCCACCCCTGTGCTGTGGGCCTCCCCTCCCACCCACCCTCATACCTGCTGGTCAGGGACAGCACCTTTCCAAAACCGTATATGTCATCTCCTAAACCCATCTCTGCTCCATTCCTTTCACTGCCTTCAACAAATCACATCCTCCATCGCCTTAATTAATTTTCTTCCTCTGTTGAGAAAAGCTCGGGAGACAGCTGTGTGTCAGGAACAGGAACACTGACCACCCCAGAAGCAGCACAGGCGCATAAACCTTTCTCAAAGCCAGGCAGGGGCAGCGACTCAAATGTGGATATGACTTCTAAAAACACAGGAAAGCTGCTCTTGGAAATGTTACATCAGACTCTGTAATTCTGCTGTTTCCCTCAAAAAAATTGTGGCACCACTGAAATTTTTCCTTCCTCTCCTTATTACCAAGCTGCTTCCCATACGCCCAGTGCAGTCCTCTCTGGTCCGCAGCAGCCAGCCGTCCTCCAGCCATGGCAGTCGCCACGCCTGCTCACTTGATTTTTTTCAGTTTAATTCAAGCTCTTTTCCTTGCCTTTAAGGTCCTCTGCATCTTCTTGCTTGCTCCAGCTTTCTCCAATGGATGCAGTGTTTCCTCTGACATTTCCCCGATGCAATCTTTAGCTTCATGCCTCGTTTTGCCTGACCGTGCAGAATGGCAGCTGGTGCAAACACGTGGCTGGGAGATTTCCCAGTTAAAAAATATACATCTTGAATATACTGTAATCTTGATATATGCAACAGAAAATAACTCAAACCCAAAATCTAGGATTTTTATTTTTTCACTTTAGAGTATGTATAAATGTTTTGAAATGCAGATGTATTTTTAATGGAGGCTTTAATTCTTTTATCAGTTTCATGTCAAACTATTATTTATTTTTTTATATGTGTTAATAACCTACCAACCAAACTAATGCAAAAAGCATCCAACGGAAAAGGGAGCATCTTTAATTGTTGATGATTTGATCATAAGAGGAAATAATGAAAGCTGACCTTATTGATTTCTAAACAAAAAAGTAAATAGAGTGGAGTTACATTATGTTGTACTGTATGTCTGTAACAGCAGGACACACTGTTGACATATTATTAATCATATAATTAATATAGAGAGAATGGAATAAAATAAAGCTATATTGCAACAATGTTCAAAAGTTAATTATGAAAAAAAAAAAAAAGAAAAGAAACTGAAAAAATAGAAGCTGGTCTTTTTTTGTTGTAATAAGTTGTAATAAGACCCACTGGGTACTTGGAGGCAGGGTGATGCCATGGTCATCACTCGCATTTTGAATAGCTCAAGGGACAGGTAATTTCTTTCTGACTGTGCTACTGACTAGTGCCAGGTCCTCCATTAATTTACTTCTTTTTTTCCCCAGCCTCACTTTTTCCCCCCTTTTCTCACTTTTTTTTTTTTTTTTGGTCTGCCTGAAGTATTTAGCTCTTCTTTTCTTTGTGACTGTCTTTCACTATTCATGTATGTAACAGCCAGCAAGCTGGAAAGCTACTTTGGCTTGGAGATGCTCACTGCTACCAAAGAACAGGTGAGTAACGTTAATAACAGTCATGCTTTGGATCTGCCACATACTGCCTTGGGGCTCTTGGGCAAATCTCTTGCATTCTCTGTGATCCTATAAATCAGGAAAATGGTGCTTGTTGAGATTAATGGATGAAAAGCATATCTTTTGAGTGACTTATAAAGCATCACAGTTTACAGAATTACACAAAACAAAAATAATTTAAAGTTCTTGAATAAAATAAAAAATTTCAAGCCTGTCCTTGTTTCAATATTTTGTCCTTTATGATGTATCCTAAATGTACTAAAATATACTTTAAAAAAACCCAAGGTAGCAAAGAAACTCTGAAATACGTCCACTTGAATAAAAACTGCTTAAAAAAATATTGCAAAGAGGTATCAGTAGCTGTGAGCTCTTATTTTGTTCAGAAAGTGAAAACATTACTAGCAGGGAGGGACATAACCAGACTGCAGCATACAAGTTGACATTAGCTGAAGGAAAAGAAAAACTAAAATTATGCATTCCAAAAATTATATGTCAGCTTCTGTAAAAAACTGCTATTTTATTAGGGTGTGTTCTGTGATGAAGACATCCGAACTATTAAATTTTTCACTTAAATCGGGGGTGGTTGTGAGGAAGTGGGGGTTAGCAAACACAGTAAAGGAGAACACCTGTTGATGCGCTACCTTTACTGTTTCCAAATAGAGCCGTATTTGATTTTTGTTCTGCAGAATGCGTTTGTAAGCCCTCTCATCTCTTTTCCTGTTTACCACAGCTACAAAACCTATTTATCTCAAAACCTATTCTGTAACTGGCAGCTGCCCATTTGACACCCGCATATCACCAAATCTCAGCCATCTCCACAAGTGGGGGAGTAAACCTCTTGGAAACTCCCAAGCCCAAGAGAGGACAAGGGCACGGTAGAAGGAGAAGGTGACTGGTGCCAACTGAGAGAGTAGAAGCTTCTTGCTGTCAAAGGTAAAGTCCATCCACATTTAACGCGCTACTCTTAAAAGTAGGGGGTTAACTTTGGCAACGTGGGGAAAGGGACCTGTAGCAGTTCTCTCTCTCTTAATAGCCCCCGGAAAACTGCTTTTTCAGTTTGACTGTTTTGACAACTGATGTGGAGAGGGGAGAAAATGGAAAATGCTGTGCCCTGGTCAGAAGCTGTCAAAGGCATTAGTGGTGTAAAGGTGTTCTGAAAGTCTGAAGTGGAGCGTCTCCAGTCTCTGTTCAGCACAGGAAAAACACTTTTGAATTTTGCCAAAACCAGATGCAGCATCTCTATAAATCTATATCTATGTATCTATATCCATCTATGTATTTATGTCCCTATAATACAGTATTCATTATTTTTTGAAAACATTTTACTTTTGGTTGTTGAATCACTGGACTGCTTTTAAGGGGTCCCTGACAGGCAATTAAGAAAAGCAAGCCATTGCTGCAATGCTTACACTCGGTGTGTCAGGATCACACATCAAAAGCATTAGAGGAAATATTTTCTACCCATATCTGTTGCTGCATGAACAGCCATTATCTAGTGACTCAATGTCTCAATATTGAGGGGTTTATGCATGAAAACAAAGTTGAAATTAATAACGCTGATGTCCTACCTACAGCTGAAAACCAAATATAGGAAAGAAATACACTATCAATATAGACTGCAGCACTGCTTTTCTCTCATCACTCCTTATTTCTGAAGGAACTCCATAGAGTTGAGCATTGCATTTGTAACAGGATTCTCTGCCTTGCACATGCCAGTTGACTTTGCTGGAAACAGTCCTGGTGCCCCAGGAAAAGCTGAGCAGGTCAGTGAAGCATGAGCAGCATCCATACCTGGAGCAGAGGACACACACTGATTCCAGCACCCCCTCTCTGCTGTCCATATGGCTCCTCCTGTTTACCTGTACAAGGTGGCACAGCTGAGCAACAAGGGGTGAATTCTGATTCCTTTCTTGTCATATGAAAATTTGCACTATTCTCTGTCTTTTCATATATCTGACCATCGATTTTTAACTCAGGAGAGCATGTCCTCTACTTTTAATAAGTTCATCACTGTCATTCATATTATTGCTACAGCTTAATAGCAGTGATTATATATGAATTATTATTCCCTCCTGGGAATTCTGTGTCTTTGAAGCTCTTTCAAGATGTAATCAACCTGTGCAGAGCACAATAAACATGCAAATATCTTATCAGGGACAAGGCAAACTCCTTTGAAATAGTGTCTTTTGAAAGAACCGTTATTTTTTAAAAGGTGGCTAAAGCACTGACTCACTTTTGGAGAGCAGGTCAGACTATTTTAAAGCTGTCTTTATTGCAGTCCTTCAGAAATGACAGAGAGGAAACACCTTCCCAGATTGTTTTGTGTTTCTCTAAACTAGAAAACTGAAGTTGGGCAGGAGAAGCAGGAGTGATAAACTGCTGTGTTTGAGCAACAGGCACAGCCAGGCTGCCCACAGCTAACCTGGAGGTCAGTGGTACCCTCACTGCAGCAGCCCAGAGCTTGGCACGTCAAGTGTTGCTGTGTAGCCCTGTGAACTCCTTGCTGCTGCAGAGGGGTTTTTGCATGTGATCCTGCACCCACCCATGGAAAACTGCTTATATGTCTCTGCACTCTATGCTGGTATCTAGCCCTGATCAGCTCAGCTAAAAATCTGGTTATGCTGCTGGGTGATGGCTACTTCAGACAAGACACTTTTATAAGGGTCTTTATGCTACAAGCAAAAAGCTTCCCCACCCCCGGGAGTACAAGAAAATCCAGATTCTTAGATCAGATGCAAGTTTTGTACCATTTTGCACCATTACAACCATTCAGAGTATTCATTTTTCCCTGCCACTATAATGATGAGGGGCTAACTTAACAGCACTGGGGCAGTTTTGGTGAAACCAAGAGCATCCCAGTGCTCATACTTACACGTGTGTAGGAAGGATTGGCAGGCTGCAGGTGCAGCCCTCTGGGTGGCACGGCTGCTCTGCCCCACCAGTGAGACCAAGACTGCATTTTGCAGTCCCCCTCTGCCTGGATGCTGACCCATGGGCTGGATGCAGCACAGAAAGGTAGAAGCCACCCTGGGAGTCTCGTGCCAGGACAACCAGCCATTTATCCCTTGCTCTTTCCTGCACAGGTGTTGGAGATGAATCCCACAAGCCAGTTCCTTGGAACAACAGAATATGACTATGGATATGATGAAAACACTGCTCCATGCAATGAAGGAAACAGCTTTCGCAGGTTCAGATCCCTCTTTCTGCCAATCCTTTACTGTCTTGTGTTTGTCTTCTGCCTTCTGGGAAACTCTTTGGTCCTTTGGGTTCTCCTGACTAGGAAAAGGCTGACAACAATGACTGACATCTGCCTGCTGAA
>NW_010327798.1:43248-50980 GCF_000700745.2 Antrostomus carolinensis
GCAGCCTCTGATCTCCTCTTTGTTGTGCCTCTCCCTTTCCAAGCCTACTACGCTTCAGACCAGTGGGTTTTTGGCAATGCTATGTGCAAGATAATGGCTGGCATTTATTACACAGGCTTTTATAGCAGTATTTTCTTTATAACCCTCATGAGCATAGACAGGTATATAGCAATTGTCCATGCTGTCTATGCCATGAGGATACGTACAGCTTCTTGTGGCATAATTATCAGTTTAATCCTGTGGCTGGTGGCTGGCTTAGCTTCTGTACCCAACATCATGTTCAACCAGCAGCTGGAGATAGAGCAGTCTGTGCAGTGTGTCTCCACATACCCCCCAGGAGACAATACCTGGAAGGTCGCTTCTCAGTTTGCAGCCAATGTTTTAGGTCTCTTGATACCCCTTAGCACCCTCATTTGGTGCTATGCCCAGATACTGAAAAACCTGCAAAAATGCAAAAATCGGAACAAGATCAAGGCCATCAAGATGATTTTCATCATCGTCATTGTTTTCTTCCTCTTCTGGACTCCCTTCAACATCGCGCTCTTCCTAGACTCTCTGCAGAGCCTGCACATCATCAATGACTGCAAGGCGAGCTACCAGATAGCCATGGTCCTGCAGCTGACAGAAACCATCTCCTTCATCCACTGCTGCCTGAACCCCGTGATCTACGCCTTTGCTGGGGTGACATTCAAGGCCCATCTTAAAGGACTGTTTCAGTCCTGTGTCCGTGTCTTCTCCAGCCCTGTTGGAGGTGCAGGGGCTGGTAAATCATTTTCAGTGCCCACCCAGCTCTCTGGCTGCTCTGACAGCACAGGGTTCCTGTAAGCCCACCTGAGCTGCCTTGTTCTGGTGTGAGTAGTTGGCCTAAGGTCTGACGTGTCCCTGCAGATTGTACCATGTGTGAGCATCCTCTTGGAAGAATCAGTAACCCTGTACTTCCTTTCGGGATATTCTGTGAACTGTGGCATAGTAAGTGGCAACATTATGAGTTTCCTAAGAGCACCGGTGCATTTGTAAAATGGTGACCTCAAAAGCTTGCCACAGAATGGTTTTTAATTAAGTTTTAGAGCTCTTTTAATTTCAGCAAGCAAGGTGTTTCCTCTAGTATTTATTTTCTCCTCTGATGAAAGCATCGCTTCTGCTTCACCCTCAAATATGCCCTACCTTGTAGCTGTTCCCTACCTGGATGCCTGGGGCAGGCATGGGACACCCCTCCGGGAAGCGGGGAAGGGGACAGGTGTGGAATTACTTCACATTGCAAAGATGGAGTCACCTCAGCCACTGTCATCACTCCCCCTTTGCTTCAGCTCCCGGATAAAGAGGCCTCTCAGCTCAGGGCCCTGTTGCGTTGCTGTGGGATGCTCCCAGAACCACAGCCAGGGGGTCCCTGGAGCTGCTGCCACCCAAAGCAGCCCTCAAAAATAGCAGAGCAATGCCTCCAGATGCCCCTTATACTGGTGACTCATAGAAACCCTTACTCTTGAATACAATGTCACTAAGGCATCTGGTAGTCTCCATCGTCACTGGAGGTGTGGGACCTCCAACTCTACACCCCCATCGCTTGCTGCTAAATGTAACCACCACAAAATGGCATGTAGCACGTAGGCTCCATCTCTTTTTCCAAACATCATTCCTTTCTGCTGTTTTAGAAATGTCTTCTTTGAATAAACATATTAACAACACCATTTTGTCTTGCCTCCTGAAAGTCTTCCGGCTGACTGCCAAGCCTAGGTTAGTGTAAGGAAAGGATGTTTTTACTGATTTTTTGAGCTGGTATCTCGTAAAATACATTTGATGGAATTGAGAGGCACCCTGGAGCTTTTCAGCAAAATAAGTCTTGCCTCCACTTGCCTGCTGAGAAAATTTTGACCTCAGAATCCCAATAAAAATTCACAGTGAAAAAATAACATTTATGTTGAGGTAATATTACTTTAAACAACACTTTTAAAGTCAAACAAGAGATTACCTGAAACCAGGAAAACACATCCTGAGTATTGTCAAGGACTGTATTTCCTAGGGTAATAAAAAATATTATATGTTTTCTTAGTTCTACCTTTCCTTCTGAAAATATAATTGCAGTTTTTATGTTTCCTAAAAATTTCAAATACATTTCTAACCTCAGTGTCAAAATATTATTGCCATTAGACAAACAGTATAGAAAAAACTTGTTTTTTTTATGATAGTGTAAATAACATTTCGAGGTTTTATTCCTCACTGTGTAAGAAATGCCCTGCAGTTCAATTATCGTATTGCTTTACTTCTCAGAAGACTTCTAGGTATTTAGAAACAAAACCCACAGTTCGTCTATTTCTGTGGGGTTTTTGTACTGTACAGGCACTTTAATGATTGAAAATAAATATGGACCACCATCTCAGGTCATATATCTCCCCCTATGGCCAGAATTTTGGAATTTGGATAAAACATACTTATGTTTAAAATGTTCAGTGACATTTACCATCGTCTTACCTGTTGACGTTTCAGATGAAAATGGAAGGGAGAAGAAACAGAAGTTATATATAAATATATTCTTTTTAAATTGGTATTTTGAGAAGAAGGGAAGATGGAAATGTTTTCTGGTGAGCTTTCACACACTGTCACTTTCCCAACGAGCTGCATCAGCGCAGCTTAGACAGCGCAAAACTCGGCAGGCAGGTGCCACGTTTCCTGGCTGCAGGGAGGAGACACACCTGCCCGATCAAAGAGGGGGCCCTGGTCCAATCCAGGCTGCGTGTGACTCGCAGCACCAAGGAGCTGCCTTCAAGGATATAAAGTATCTGTGGAGAGTCGCCTGCACTTTTTCAGGCCTCTAGATTTCAGGGAATGATCATTTTGTACCTGGCAGCTTTTTTTTTTTTTCCTGTTTGAAATTGGGCACGTGTGAAACAGCAGTTTGTTCTGATCACTTTATTTTGTCAACAGTTGTGTAAAAAAAAATACCAAAGATTGCTTTTAGGTAAAGATAGTATTCAAGGACTCTCTAGTTTTAAAACAGGTCTGGATCATATCTGTAATCTTGTTAGAAGAAATAATAAGGAATAAGGGAAAAGGTCTCTAAAATCTTATTTTTTAATAATTGTTTATTTGCCTTGGCTGAATTTCAAATTTCAAAAAGGCAAGATGGCCAAAAGCACTGCAATTTTTCAAAGATCATGCCCCTTTTCAGGTTGCTATGTCATTCAAAGTGATACACACCAGATATGCCCTAGATGTATAATTCTTTCCAATGCAATCATGAAATTCTGCAAGTGTGAACCTAAAATGTCCCAAAGAGACTCTTGCATCATTAATATATCAATGTTTTCAGCAGTAGACCAGGGTTATCTCTGGGTCACAAGAAAAGGGCCAAACTCTGATTTCTCTTATTTTTTTTTGTCCAGCTCCCACTGAAATCATGCTCTCTGTGTGTGTGTGTGTAATAGCAGAATTAAGCCCAAATTCTATGTGAAGCCTGAATCAAAGGAGTAAAAAAGCCAGTTTTGCTGGACTCACTGCAGAGTTTTTTCCTCCTCTTCCTCCTCCTCCCCCTCCTTGTCTTCCACTGCTGCGTTGGAAAGACGGGTATTTGAAAAGCCAGAAAGGTAGATCCAAAGCCCCCATTCTCTGCTGAAGCACAGCTGATCTCTCACAGATCGAGACTGCTGATTCTAAGGACACTTTTCCCTTCAGAAGGCTCTTTCTCCAGTGTGGCTGCAAAAAGGAGTGATACAAAAAGCTGTTTTGCATCTTTTATTGTATGAACTACCAGAATAGAGACAGAAACATACCCAGCATCACCCCAAGTATTCATATACAGCAGAGCTCTCAGAAGCACTGTGCCTCTTCTCTAAACATTAAATTTTATTTTTAATGTAAATCCACAGGATTTTATGCTACTCATATATGATGAAAAGAATCTATGGAGATGATACCAGAAGAACATTGCCTTCTGCTTAAAACAATGTGACACTGACAGTCAGTTACATACCAGCTGGGCCTACTCAAGTTTATAGTCTAAAATAGGTAACAGGAGACTTGAGACGTTGAATCTTTGATAAGGTAGTGATGCTGGAATAAACCATTTTTGTGGAGGCAGAAGTGTTGTAAACAGGCCAAGAGATGACCTAAGCATGCACAGAAGAAAAATTCAACTAAAGGGCACAGTGACAGATGTTTCCATGATCATCAGATGACCCCCAAGACAACCAGTACACATGCAAAAAGGACACTTAAATGTATTAATGAATTATTGGAAATGTGATGAATATGTTAATAATTTCTTGGAACATAAATGAATATGCATGTTTTGATAGTATAAAGCTTTTGTAGAGGGACAAGTCGGTCTGCACGATAGGCGGAGCGATCCCCCGTGCGTCGGCGCTGTCATAAAGAATGCCTGCTTCTCAAGGCTACACTGGTGTGAAGAAGTTCATTCCCGATTTCAGTGACAGAGACACTAAGCTATGTTCAAAAAGTTTTGCACTTCTATGCACTGAAATAGTTCTGGATAACAGCACTACACAAGGATACTATTAAGGTGCTGGTACTGCCATTTTTTCCATCATACTTTTTTTTTTTTTAAGGTAGAAATTTGTCTACGACAATCTACTTTCTTCTGCAGATTTAATATTCTCCTTGTAATAAAGCAGGTGGAAGATGCACTATTCCCTCAGTTTCAAGGGTTCTGACACAATGTAAAACTGGTAAAGCAATTTTGCAATCTACTCATAACCAGATCAGCTAGTTTTCATGTGCTAAAATGTTGTCAGCTGTAAATACCACTGCAAAAGCACCAAGGAACATTCAGATTTGATGTCAACCTGAATTTCCTGGTGCTGTGCATGGTAATGTGAATACATGTGCCAAAATATCTAGCCCAATCTTGTTCTGTTAAATTAGTGGAAAGTGGATCACTATTCTGAAGGGATGGAATAAGGAAATTATTGCTGTTTATCTCCTAATCAGATAGACGTTGCACACACAATTAAAGCAACTAATATTTCTTCAAGGACCAAGCTGTAACACCTATACCACTGATATCAGATTGCCATCAAAAGTGCTAAGCACCGCTTTTCATGTTTGGTAACATTTGCTTAGCTAGTTCGAAATGTGCCTCAACCTGCTTGAACTTTCTAGCTATTGATTTTCATCTAACGTGTTTCGCAGTCCTCCACTTTTGTGTTTCATGTTTCTCTACTCTTTTGTGGTATGATGCCTATGACACTATGACAGGAAAGTCAAAGACCACTTGGCAGTGTGCAACAAAACATCCAGATATGCACATCCTCAGAAACACCTCTCAGACCTTTAAAATACATAAAGTATAACAAAATTGAGTAAAGCAGTGCAAAGGAGAACTGGGAGAGTTAGAAAAGCAAGAACATAATGTAAGATGTGATGCTGTTGGAGATTCCTCCTGGCTTTTCTCCAGTCTGCAACTGCCAAGTTCACAGCTTTTGTAACGTTCCTCAGTCCTACTGACTTACTGTGGGACAGCCCAACTTTAAGAAGATGTGAGATTGAATTTTAGGTATGTCACATTTGGCCCACCTCTCCAGGCTAGAGTAATGAGAAATCTGTTTTGATTAGGGCTCCTGGAGATTAAAAAAGTGAACATGAGAGATCATTCTACAGGAAGAAAAACTCCTTAAAGTGAGGCCTTGCCTATTCAAGAACAGTACTTTGCCTGTTCAGGAACAGTGCACACCCTTTATCTCTTTGGCCACATGAAGCCCTCCTCTTTCCATAAGGAAAAACGAAGAGCTGCACCTGGTGTGAGAACAGGGTAAAGTGCTGGTTTGTTCTCTGTTGGGATCTGGATTTGCCTTTATCATCTAGCAGGTGTAGAGGTTTGTGACCTAGCTAAGGGGCTATGCCCTCCCACCAGGAACCGGGACAGGTTAAGGGAGATAAACCACACAAGTTGCAGAAAATGTCTACTTTCCTTGCCTCTTCCACTTCTAGGGAGGAAAACTGGATGTTAATTTCTGACTAAATACTGGAGTTTCTTTCTTTTTTTTTTTTCCTGCATCTGCTCAAGCTCCTAGATTAAAACTAAACAGGAAAACACAGGTAGAACTCTCAATTAAGATGCTTAAGCAGTATGAAAAAAGTGGGAATCAACCCATGGAAACCACTGGAAAAAATTCACATTAAGCTTCATCTTGTAATATGTAGTGGGTTGGCAAGGTTTTTGGCTGTGTCAGGTCAGACATGGGGGAAGCTTCTGGCAGCTTCTCACAGAAGCCACCCCCTGGACCCCCCCCCCCCACCCAAAACCATGCAAACCCAATACATAATACTACCTTGCTTAAGCTAATCTTCTCAGTGAGTTTGTGTAACAGCATATGTCTCCAAAGAGCTGAAAAATTTATTCACACTCCTACCAGTTGTTCTTTGCTGCCTTTTGGGTGCTGAGGGCAGTGGCCTCTGGGCAGAGACCTGTCACTGGCAGCCCCAGGCAGCTTGCCAGCCCTGGGACCACAGTGGGACCACACACTCTCAAGAGGTTAAGCTATTCGGCAAATGTTGTGTGAAGTTCAAAAGACATTGCAGATTATTTCCCAATAACAAGCTTAGCTCACAAGTCACACACACTATTAGATGGCAAAGACCTAGAAGAAGTGTGCTTTAGGTGCTAGAAATAACTATTTTTTTCCAGTGCAATTTCTACAACAGGCAGTTCAGGGTCATGAAGAGATAACAAAGTCACTTTCAAAAGAAGAACTGTGCCAACACAGGAAATACAATATCACACTGAGAGACTGCTTCAGAGACACAAACCTGTGAGGTCAAAAAAGCATTCTGCTGTGCTCAAGGTATAGAATCATAGAATGGTTTAGGTTGGAGAGGACCTTAAAGATCATCTAGTTCCAATCCCCCTGCCATGAGCAGGGACACCTTCCACTAGACCAGGTTGCACAGGCCCACCTCTCCAGCCTGTCAAGGTCCCTCTGGATGGCATCCCTTCCCTCCAGCGTGTCAACCACACCACTCAGCTTGGTGTCGTCGGCAAACTTGCTGAGGGTGCACTCAGTCCCACTGTCCATGTCACTGACAAAGATGTTGAACAGCGCCAACCCCAATACCGACCCCTGAGGGACACCACTCGTCACCGGTTTCCACCCAGACATTGAGCTGTTGACCACAACTCTCTGAGTGCGACCATCCAGCCAGTTCCTTATCCACCAAGTGGTCCATCCATCAAACCCCCATGTTCCCAATTTAGAGACAAAGGTAGTGAGCAGCTGAGAGCTATGACAGGTCACACAGCTGCTGGTCCTGGACCTAGCTCAGATGTACCTGTGACTGTGCAATATAAGCACATTTCTCTACGTATTACAGCCTGTGCACCAAAATGTCCCCAGGTCTGGCTTTTGGGGAGTCTCTCAGGTTCTCCAGCAGCTCGGGGATGTGGACATCACTAGTCTGTGACGGTAAGGGCATGGGAGACATGAAGAAGCTTCAGAATCTGTGGCTGGGATGGGAGATTTGTGACAAAGCCAAATAGTGGCACTAAATGCTGGGAACCCAGCACAGGGTTATTAAAAAGATCATGGAAAAAAATGTCAACGACAGTTGCTGTTGGGTAGAAGATAAAATTGTCAAGTGAAAGATCATCTCACCTCTCAGCAGGAGGGGGAAGCGTGAAGCTATGACGTGACACTGCTCTTAGTTCCAGGAGCTGTTTTAGCCCCTTTCCTGCTCAGAAATTCCAACCCACTGTAACGCACCCTCCAGCTTCCAACCTCCGACC
>NW_010327799.1:0-6729 GCF_000700745.2 Antrostomus carolinensis
GGGAGCATCCCTCCCTCAGGGGGCGGCATCCCTCCCTGCTTGTGGGGCAGGACCCCTGCTTGTGGGCAGCAGCTCCCCTCCTTGTGGGGCAGGACCCCTCTCCCTCGGGCAGAAAAGCCTTTCTTCCCCTCCCAGGCTGTGCGCAGCAGCAGACACACAAACCACAAACTCCACACGAGGCAAAGGTCTTCCTCAGCACTGAGCTGCGGTTTTCAGTTTGGATCCCAAGGGCACGCCCAGGAGGAAGGGACCGCTGGCGTTTGCGGGTCCCTGTCTGTGCGGGGAGGAAGCGAGTCTCTCTCGCTCTTGGCAGCTGGGGATTTTTATTTTTTTTTTTTTATTATTTTTTTTTCCCACCCAAACCCTTTGCAGCGTTAAGCACACATCGTTTGGGTCACCACAGGAGCTAGACCTTCAGAGATGTGGCAAGTACAGCAAGTTCTTGGGTTTAAATTAATCTTTGCCCAAAATACCAGAGAAAGTGCCTCTTTCATATGAGTTTTTTTTTCTCCAAAACAGCCGAGATCTGATTTTTTAAAAAATTGCATCTCCAGCTGTTATGATTGATGGGAGGGCCTCTGGAGAAAGGACTACCAAGTGCAGCTGATGAACTACATGAAACTATAGTTCGAGATGCCTGAACCTCCCCATTCATCTCCACGGGGAGCTGAGTGATGCCTACAAAGGTTTTAAGGACGTTAACTACTTCACAGCATGGTGTGCGTAAGAAACCAGGCAAGCAGCACACTTTGAACCTACAAGTGGCTTCCAGTGTAGGCCAGCCTTAGAAAAACACACACGGCCTCCCCTTTCTCTAGCTCTTCATGGGCAAAAAAAGGACAAAATGGCTCCTTTTGGCTGACTTTCCCCTATGTCAGCCAGGAGGGCAGAAATGGGGTTCAAGCAACCACAAGGAACTGCCTTTTTAAAAGCTCCCCTATGAGATGTGTTTGCTCACGTTCACTCAGGATAATAATCTTTATTTGGAAACGGTTTCTCTCCCCAGGCTGCATGGTGGGGTCTAATTACCATCCACTTCTGCATTAAAGCCAAGCAAGGCCCCTCAGTGAGAGGAGATTTTCCCTTTTGGCAGTTGGAGGAAAGCAGGCAGCGGTAATGAGGATGATGATGGCCAACGTGAGGATGGCCAACATGCATGCGCTGCCTCAGGGGTGGCATAAAGGAGGCAGGTTCCCATCAATCCCACTGGGAAAGGCCTTGTGTGGAATTCAATTATCCCTGCTGCTCCAGGGGAAGATGGTAACACAGAAAGCTGTGGTGCAAGGGAAATGAATAACAGGGTCTGCAGCGAGCAGAGGATCTGGTCAGAAGATGGATAAGCTTGAAAGAAGAACCCAGCCCAGCTGTAGACTCATTTTCTTTCTGGGCCCACACTGAAGTGCTGGCGACATGCAGCAAGCCAGCCAAGCAATGCTTTTTCCTTTTCCTTTTGTCCCTATTGCTAGTAAAAATAAATAATAATAATAAAAATTTGTGTTATTTCTTACCTAACATGATGCAGGACTCTCATTACAGCACACCTGGGGGAACACATGGCTGTAACACCAGCTAAGGGCTTTGGGCCCACAAATAGCCCAGAGAGAACAAATTTGTACATAATTAGTTTTTTCTCTAGGCAACAGGAAGAGAATACAACCTTCCAATATTTAGTTAGAAGAGATTAAGTGTCCTTCGTGCCCTATTTGATAGGGCAAGAACTAGCCAGCACACTTAGTTGCAAAGGAGAGAGTTAAGAAAAAACAACTCCTTTATGAATCTGTCCTGCAAGAGCTAGAGCAGGGATGCTGGAGAGCTCACATCCCACTGGGTGTGAAGTGCAGGTCAGAAAAGCTTCCCCACTAACCTGCAGAGACGCTTGGGGCTATTTTTTGGCCCTTATGCTTTGTTGCCTCCAGTCCCCTGGTGCGCAGCAAACCCTTCAGCAAGTCGCACTGAGCCACTGCTGTGCCTCACCGCAGGAGGTGGGCTGGCAACCTCTTGAACCATCTCTCTCAAGCACATGTCTATGATCTCATGCTAAACTAAAAGGAGGCTAATCTTAGCATAAATTTGCACTTATCCCATCTTTCATAAGCATAAAATGAAGGTGGAACACAGAGCGCTCGCAGGAAAGCAGCATAGCAGGGAAGATTAAATGTAGGAACTGAGAGCAGACTTGGCAACATCAGCTCTGGCAACCTGCTCCAAGGGAAGGCTTGGCTGAGGTGCTGCAGGTGAAGAGGCACTTCCAGCCAGGCACAGGGTCTGGGGCAGCAACTGGGGAACACCCCTTCTGCCCCCCTCCAAGTGGCCTGCGTGTGCTCTGGCAAAGCTGGCTGCCAATAAATCCGCAGCTGAATACCATCAAAAAGAAAATTTTAGGAGGCTGTAAATGCATCTCAAATGCTCCTAAGACGATTTAAGCTATTCTGGCTTTGCTTCTGTGACAACTGTAATTATATAAACATTTTTTATATGATTATCCTCCCCTCCTGAATAACTTGTGAGATACAGATCTCCTTCCCTCTCTCTCCATATATACACATACAGTATCTGTCTACTACAGATGCGCCCTTTGGTGCACACCTACATCCTGATTCTCCCAGTTCTCACCAAAATCTGAATGTTTTTAGATTCAGTTTTAGATGCAAGCAGATGGGCCTTGCAAGTCTTAATTCAGATCTCTTGCAGTCAACCCCAAGCATCTCAAATTCACAGAATAATTCAGGTAGTTTATTTTCTGTAGATGACACACATCATCTAGGAGAGGGAACACAATGAAACACACACACACACAATGGTGCATTGCAGGCAACTTATTACTGCAATAATCACTTCTACTTGTCGATACCAGGATTGCTGCTGCATACAGTTAATCACAGAAATAGGTTCCACTTCAGTGATCTCAGTGCATACATTAAAACCCAAAAAGCATTTGAAGTATTTACTAGTTTATTTGTATTAGTTAAAAAATTGGCAGCAATTATATTTTTATATTACAAAATGATTTTTGGCCTGCTGACAAAACCTACTGCAAATTACCTGATCACTACTCACATTGTCTCTGTTTACCAAAAAGGTACTTCAGGAAGCAAGGCTGGTCAAGGGTGTAACTGTACTTATTGCTGAGCCTAAAATGGTTCAAAAGACACATTTGGTAGAAGCCACAGATACAGGCCAGAGATCCAGTCCCTACAGATCAGATATCCAGAAGTTCAGCTTCCATTAACAGTAAGATATGGGACTCACAGCTGGGCTTTCTAAAAGGGAAATTTGACATGGCTCAGGTGTCTGCAGGAGTAAGTCACAGCAGAAGCCAGAGTACACACTTCTGGAGAGATGAGAAGCAAAAGTGATTCCTCCTGGTTCCCTCTTTAAATGACACTGGTGCAGTTTCAGAGCACAACGATTTCTCCCATAGTGCAAGAAATGGAATATCAAATTCAGTATGGCAATGGGGAATATGCAGTGTACAAGACTTTCAAAGATAATGTATGCTACAAACCCCCTATGGTTAAGACAATTAAGTCTCAAGATTGTTACAAACAGCTCCAGCTTTAAGATTTTTAATTACTAAAATCGCGTCACTGAATCAAGAGGTCACTAAACCGAAGCTTCTGCTACAGTTATGAAGCAGGAGGTTTGTACAGGCAGTATGATTTATACGCTCAGTGTAAACTAGCTTGGAACACAGCAGCTGAAAAATTATTACAGGGTAAAAGTAAGTGGTTGATTCTTCAGCACTCCTCCTTCCAGTCACTTCTTGCACTTTATTCCCAGTCATATCTTGTTTTGACTTAAAAAATAAGGGCATAATTCCATTCACATGACTCATCAGGTGTTCTTCTGGGAGCTAAAAAGAAAAATAAGTTTAATTACTATTATATAGTACTGCAGGCAACTTTCAGACTGAATTATAATCAAATGTCATTTGGAAACATATGGCATAATATGAGATTGGCTTAACTCTTTTATCTCAAGATGAGAAATAAAGCCCAAATATTGAAAGCTTTTTACCCTAAAGAAAGCACCTACCTTTGCTTAATAATTCCTTTCAAAAGAGCCCACTGACTTCTCCTGACACTGTATCCAAGTCTATATCATAGAAACAGGGTCTTGTAGGAAGTCCTGGCATAGTGCTCATCTGAACAACAAAAGATAAACTGTTAAAATGGAAGCAGAGTAGTTTTGTGCAGAAGATCTAATACTTAATCACTGCTGGAGACTATGACAGCACCAACCGATGCAGCTCCTCACACACATACATATCAGTTGGATGATGGTCACGTACCATTTTGAAGCACGTTGCAAGAATCAGGAATTCCTGGCTCAATAGATAATGGGACATGGATTTATTTATTTATTTATTTATTTATTTATTTTACAATGAGGATTTAGTTTGCCCTCTGCTTCTGCCAATCACTGACTCCAACATTTGGCAAAGTACTTAAACACCTAGCTGACCAGTGAACTGTTAGAGCAGCGCTCATGGATTTTGCTGCAGAGAGACAATAATTGCTTGTGGCAGTTTCCTGGTTATTAAAACGAGTACATATGTTTTAGTACCATTTTGACAACTGTAAAGTCTCAGATGATTAAAATTCTTTAAGATTCTAGAGCTATAAGTGTTAAAAAATTAGGAATAAGTATTGTTGAGAGGAGAGTTTAGGTTTGTTTGGTTTAAAAAAAACCCAACAAACCAACTGAAATAAAGCTTAAATATTGGTGGAGAGGTCAGTCCTCCTGACTGGAACATTTCTGAGGTGTTGAAGTCAGAAGGGCTGTGCAGTGGCAGAACTGAAGCTGGCAAAACAGCTGCCAGCACTATGCCTGTCTCAGGCCAGATCTCTCCAGTTGTCCCACTGCTGAGTACCCACTTTCAGAGCCGCAGAGCACAAGACCAGCAGGGACTGCACTTGGCCTGATTTACTAACGCAGCCAACAGATTTCCCCTTCCCTAACTCAGCATTTGGCCCAGCAGCACATGTAGGCTAACATGCATGCCCCACAACGGTGGGCAACTCATGACCACGCTGGGTTGTTTGTGCCAGTGGTCACTAACCCCTTTAATAAAACAATCCAAGGTCTCATTTTCTATCTGCATTATCCAGCCTCAGCTTTCACAATCAGCATTGTTATGTCTGTCTCCATTAGATTAAAGTCTCTTTGGCAACCTGGTATTTTCTCCCTGAGCAAGGATTTTGCGCACTAATCAAATTTCCTCCCAATCTTCCTTTTGATAATAAGCTAAGCAGCAAGGAGGCAAAGCTCTACTGGGGAGGCATTTTCTGCAGTTCTCAAAACTGCTCGGGGAGCTTTTGGAGTCCCATCCCATTTTCCTAAGCCAAGAAACAAGTGCTAACACCAGTCCCACATGTACTGTACCACTGCAGGTCTTGCGTGGCTTATGCAGAGGTAAAAACCACTTCTTTGTCTGCTCTTTGTAATGAATTCTAGGACTGCACTATCTTTTTGTCAGAGCCACTGCTTTTCCAGACAGAACAGGGGGGCTAAAGACCCTCATTCCTTGTCTTTGTGTTTAGTTTGCTGCTTTTCCAGACAGAACAGGGGGGCTACAGAGAAGACCCTCATTCCTTGTCTTTGTGTTTAGTTGTATGAATATTTTGCTTTCAAGAGCCAAGGTCTTAAGAGATCCAAAGTGCCTGGAAGGGTTTTCCTGTTCTCACCATAGTCACTACCAGTCTCCAGTCATGCAGAGCAAGAAACTTCTTATTTATTTATGTATCACTGAAGAATCATAGAGCTTTTCAGATCTCTACCTATAGATTCAGAGGGCCACTGCAGGAGCAGAGACAGTGACATACAGTGAAGTAGGTGGTGTCATATTGGTGAAGATGGGCCTGACTTTCCTATTTCTTGCACTTCATATTTTGAAAGGAACGGTCAATTTTCCTCCTCTCCTACCCATAGGGCAGCCCACAGTGGCTACTCTGTTATCTCTTACTTAAAGGCAGTCTGCTTAAACCCTGAATTTCTAGGCAGTACAGGACAGTTTCCATCCAGGCTACTAATCTTCTGTACAAGTGTCTACAATGCTTAATGCATTCAGTTATTTTCAGAGCTGAAGAAATGAACTTTTCCACCATTATCCTCCTCCCTTTCAATACAACATGCGCTGGAAAAGAACACAGGGCAATTCACACTATTTACTTACATGAAAAAAATCAGATCACATGGATATCATCAATCCCCTTGCAAGATTTTAAACAAAACCAATACCAACTAAGCATGTATTATTTATTGCATTTATGGAACTTAAAAAAGAAAAAAGCCATTTAGGAACTAAAAAACCAGAGCTGAATAAATAATTTGTTTTCAATTCATCAGCAGCACCAGAAAAGAAACCCAACCAATTCAAATCCAATAATTTCCTTCACTTTCATTATATTCCATGCTCAAAGTTAAATGCAGATAATATTTGAAGTTATATTTCCTTTAAAACTTCCAAGTATTTAATAAAGTACAACAGCTTCAACTTTGAGGTAGAAAGGAAAAAACCCAAAACTCAGAAGCTGAGGAGAAAAATTAACTATGACATACCTTTGTGATGAACTTCAGATAACAAGAATACGCATGCACTGGTGATTACCTTCACCTCAAATTTATCATAAAAGCTTCTCCATAGAACTATATATTTGCTGCATTTTCAGCTCACAATTCAATGGCTGATGCCAAAAATTAATTCTGAGGGTAATGCAGCTCCTGCTG